>NC_139043.1:156266432-156353003 GCF_965140915.1 Aythya marila
CCCCTTTTTGGGGTCTATGGGGGGGGGTCCCAGCCCAGCCCTGCCCCCCCCCCCATCATTTTGGGGTCTATAGGGTTGGGGGGGGGGGGGGGGGCTCCCAACCCCACCCTGATTTCCAGGGGGGCGTTGGCAAAATGGGGGGGGGGGGGGGGGGGGGCGGATCCTGACCCCACCCTGCTGCTTGGGGGGCTGCAGCCCCCCCATTTCTAGGCCCTATATGGGGGCTATGCACCCCCCAACACCCCCCCCAGCCTTTTTGGGGTTGGCTCCCCCCTCCCTGCTCTTTTTTTTGGGGGGGAGGGGGGAAGATTCACCCCCCCCCCTCCATCTCCCCTCCATATGGGGTTGAGGGGGGGTCTCTCCATCCCCCCTCCCCATAGAGGTCATGGGGGGGGTTGGATTCACCCCATACCCTGCCCCTAATTTGGGGGGGGCACCCCCCAACCCCCCACACACCTTTATTCCCTTGGGGGGGGCTGAATTCCCACCCCCCTTTAATTATGGGGGGGTCAGATCCCACCCTATATCACCCTATAGGCACTATGGGATTGCCTTACCCCCCTGATCTCCCTATAGGGTTTTTTTGGGGGGGGAGAGGCTGCTTTTTTTTTTTGGGGGGTGCTTTTTGGGGGGGGGTGCCACATCCCCACCCCGCTCCCGTGGGCTGCAGCTGGGGGAGGATTTTTGCGGCGGTGCAAGGTGTGGCACGGCCAGGGGTACCCATAAAGGGGGGGATTTTGGGGGGAAAAAGGATACGGGGCCGAGCCGAGGGGGCTGCATCGGGGCCGGGGGGGCTCGGAGGGGGGGGTATTTATTTTCTCGTGCGCGGCGGATCGTGGATTTTTTTATTATTATTTATTTTTTATTAATTCTCCCCTCCCTTCTCTGCGCTGCTCTGCTGCTCCCCCTTCCCCTCCGTTCCCCGGGCTGCGAAACCTGCGGGATTTTATTGTTTTTAGCATTTTTTTTATATATTTTATTGTATTTTTTTTAATTTTCCTCGGTGGTAGCGGCTTCCCCTCAACCCTTCGGGTGACCTCTACGGAGAAACCCGCAGCCGCCGCCGCGCGCCGGCCCCCTCGCCGGGTGGGCTTTTGAAAAGGGGGGGAGCTGGATGATGCGAAAACGAGGAATATATACCTAAAAACCACAAAATCGGGGAGCTTTTTTTGTGAGCCCGAAAGCAGCAGGTGGCCGGTAGCGAGCGAGGTGTGGCCGTGCCCGTCCCTGATCCCGCTGCGGCCGCGCGGCGATGCGCAGCCCGCTCCTTGGGCCAACGCGCTCGGACCTCGCTGGAAACCTTCACGCGGTGCCCGGGGGGGTGATTGGGAGGTTTTGGGGGCAGATCTGGAGGTTTTGGGGGCAGATCTGGAGGTTTTGGGGGCAGATCTAGAGGTTTGGGGGGGATCTGGTGGTCGGGAGGGATCGGGGGATGCGGTGCTCGGGGGGGATCCGGCGGCGTCGCGGCTCCGGCGCGGTGCCGGGGACGATGTGGGGTGTTGGCTCCGACCGCGCTCGCTGCTGCTGCTCCTGCTCCTGCTGCTGCTGCTGCTCCTGCTGCTGCTTCTTCCACTCCTCCCGCTGCTTTCCACGCTCGTTTCGTAAGCCAGGAGCCACGCATCGCCTCGCCTTCACCCGGTGGTGTTACCTTCGTGCGCCCTCGGGGTGTCCTGGATCCTAAAATCCCCATCCGTCCCCGCTACCTGGACCCGTTTTGGGTCTGAATTCCTCCTTCCTGCTAACCCCAGCGATTTGCGGGACTCGAGTGGCCCAGGATCATCCCCGGATGGGAAGAGGAGAGGGAGTGACCTCGCCGTCCGCGTGGCGATACCGAGGGGCGGCCGAATTCCCACAATTTATTGCCAACGGGGTTCGAGGCTGCCTGCGACTCCTAAAAACGCGCTCCCTTGCCTGAAATGAGGTCGTTAACTCCTAAGAAGAGAAGCAGAAGCGCCCTGGGCTCTCGGAAGCGGCAGCTCGGAGCGGTGGGGGCTGCCCAAATCGTGCCCCCGTTGCACCAAGGGTCTTCCCGACGCCTCTGGCGGTCGGTGGCTGGTTTGGGGTTGGTTTAGGGGTTTTTTGTCTGTTTTTTCTGCCGTTATCAGGGCAGGAGCTGCTTTTCTGTGCTGGTTTCGGCCGTGAAATGGTTTTTCTGGCGAGCCCTGGGCAGCTGCTGAAGGTAACAGCGGTGCCGGGCGCGATTTCGGGTGGCCTTAACGAGCCGCGGTGCGTCTGTGCCCGCTAACGAACCTGGCACCCTAAAAGCAGAGATGATACGGGCGGTGTTGATTTAAAAAAAAAAAAAATAGGCTGGTTTTTATTCCAATTTCTTTTATTTTATCCTCATTCCTGGGAAGGGATCGTCTCAACTCGTGCTCTTGAGGAACCCCGCGAAGTTAATCCCTTTAGGTAGGGATCCCGGGCGGGTTTTTCTGGGTGGGTTTGGTACGAAGGCCAAAGGCTCACGTTGTTTGGTTCCTCTTATGAAAGACGAGAGTTTCAGCAGTTCCCCTCTAGCCGCTTGTGAATAGACGTGATTTTTTTTAATAAAAAAAAAAGCAGAAGAAAACCACCCGGCAACCTCCGGCCGAGAACCCGCAAACCGAGGCGAAACCACGAAGCGCAAGAGGAGGCTGCAGCGCCCCGGGCTGCTTCCAGGAGGAAAATTTCCGCACGAAACGGGGCTGAGAACCCCCTGGGAGCACGGCGGAGGGGCCTGGCTCCGTGGGTGGAGGAGAAATCGTCGGGTGCGGGGTTTTTCGGCTTGGCCACAGCCACCGTCGCCAAACGGCAGCGCCCAACCCACGCGTTTTTAGGGCAGGGTGATGTGAAAGTGTTTGCCCCTGACAATAAATACCAGCCAGAGCTTCGTTTGGGCTGCTGATTAAGATCGTTACAATGCCCTCTTCCCTGCTGTGTGTTTTATTTTTAAGAGTTAATTTCTCGTTCCTGTCTCCAGCAGCCGCGCTCTTCCCCCCTGCGTTTTTGCTTCACTGATTATTTCCTTACATGCTCTAGATAACGCATTGAGCCTCGACCTTTCCTCCTCTTCCTCTCCCTCTCCTCGGGAACATCTCGGCCGTAATACTTCCTCTTCTCTTCCCCTATTCCCTGGCTATTTTTCATCCCAGTTGCCAAGAAGCAAGCAGGCGAGGGATAAATGTGCTCCAGGTGCTTCGAGGGGAAGAAGCTCGCCAGGTAGCATCGGCGCCGTGCCCTTTGAGCCGGTTCTCGTTCCTCCGAGCTGTTCCCAAAACCCCCAAAGCTGGTTTTCTCGCTTTACCAGCCCCTGGCGAGCCGTGAAGGAGCCGCGTTGTGCTGGGAAACGGGAGAGGTGCCGTGCTGCTCGGCTTGCCCGCGGCCGTGCCACTCGTCTGAGCAGGGTCGGGACCCCCTTTTTGGAGACCTCCTGGGATTACCGGGTGCTCTAGGGTAGAATTTTATTTGTTGGCCATTTTGGTCGTTGCGACCATAAGTGGTTGAGCTTAAAATTTTCGGTGAGAGGAGGAAAACCTGGAGATGGGGAGAGAAGACTGCAGGATGCTCAGGGCACTCGGTAGTAGGGTCCCCTAATAAACCGCTTTTGTAGGGTCCATTGGCGCTGGTTGGTCTTTGAGCACTGCCTCCTAAAAAGCACAGGATCGGGCAATTCCAAAATATCACAAGTCGAGGCGGGGCTGAAGACTGAGCTTGGCTGTCCAGGGATCATCTCTTGGAGTTTGGGCATGAAACAAGAAAAAGTGTAGGGCTGCCGGAAGGAGGGTCGGGCAGCGTGGAAGGACTATGGGGATGCTGTTTGCCTTCGTAGGGAGAAAATTCGTGAGGCCAAACCCCAATTAGAGATGAAGCTGGCCAGGTCTGTGGGAGCCAAAAAAGAAAAATTAAAAAAAGGCTTTTTGAACAGAAAAAGGAGGAGGAGAGAAAACACAGGTCTGCTCCTTGATGGGGTCGGTCACCTCATAACCAAGGCAAAGCAGGGACGCGTCGTCATACGGTCTCGATTTTTGGGGTAGACCCATTGGGTCTGAATTTTTGGGGGAGCCAGGGGTTGGACTCGATGATCCTTGTGGGTCCCTTCCAGCTCGGGAATATTCTATAATTCTGCTTCCCCGGGGAGAGAAAAAAAGGAAAAAAAAATCAAGTATTTTTAAATAATAAACGCGAAGGAGACGCAAACGGGCATTAACGCGCCGCGTGGTAACCCGGCAGCGTGATTTAGGGCGCAGACGCCGCTATTCCTGCGGTGAAAGATGTGGGATTTTCTGATTGTTGATTAACACCTCATAAAACCGGCGGCAAATGAGGCCTGAAATGGACTGTCAGAAGGAGAAGGCTTTGCTGATGGTATTTTTACCGGCGCTGCGATCCTGGAAGGTTTCGTTCCTGGGTCGAGCGATGGTTGGGAGCGGTGGTGCTGGTGGGGTGCTGGGCTGCTCGATTTCTGGATAATGTTTGGGTTTGAAGAAAAAAGCCCTTGTGGAGGGTGAAAGCAGGGAGCTGGGGGGTCATCGGGGCGAGCGGCGTGGAGGGAAGGGTGCCGGGGGCATCATCGCATCGCTTGGTGCCTACCCTCAGGTGGCTTTGCACTGCGGGTAGGGCTGGGGGCTGTTAATTAAGAGTAAAAACCTCATCAAGCATGGGGTAAAAGTGGAGTTTTGCATACCACAGCTCGGTGTTTCCGACCTCGTCCTGATGCTGAGGATGGGGATGCTCTGCACCGAATTATGTGGGTATAATGTGCACAAAAACGCTTGGACGCTGCGCCCATTCTACAGATGGGAAGGGAGGAGACCACGATGTGTCCGAGGCGGTGCAGAGCAGCGATGCTGGGTCCTGGGACCTCATTTAAGGGCTCTAACGGGTCGTGGCCACGCAGCCATCATCCCCTTCACCACCAGGCCACGCGGCGCGGTGCCGAGGGGCAGAGCGATGCCAGCCCGGCCGCTCCATTTGTGCTCCCGGCCTGCCCCTTCCCGAGGCGATGGCATTTTTCTGCCTGCCTCGTTGCGTTTTTATTGATCTCCCTCTCTCCGCCCCGTGCCCTGCTTGAATGTAAATGCCTTCCACCGGCGACGTGTTTGGAAATCCAAGCTTTTTTTTTCTTTTTTTTTTTTTTGGCCATCTAGAAACGTTGGCATTAGGATTTTATTGATCTTTCCGTGGCGCTCCTCGCGAGCCTCAGAGCACTTTTCGCAGGCGGCCGGGAGAGATGATTGCATTAGTGCAAGCAGCGCTTATCGACGGCGGTTTCCATCGTGGGGGAGGACGGACAGACAACGCGGTGCGTTCGGGAAGCGAGGGGATTTAGGTGCCCGGAGTCAACCCCTGGTTTTGTCTGGGATCTTTAGACAAAGAGTTTCCCAAAACCGAAATCCTCCGGAGGTTACAAAGGGCTCGTGGGCTCCGGATCGGCACCGCGCTGTCCTTGGCAGCGCGCTCGGATGCCGGCGTGGACTTGAGAAAAGGGAAGATGCTGCTGCTTGGACAGCCCAGCTCGCTTCCTCTCAGCCTGCTGGGTTTTTTGGGTGTCCATCTGTTAAATTATTCACGTCGAGGAGCACACCCCAAGCCGGCCGAGCGCGCGCACGCGAGGCTCCGGTGGGCGCACGGAGGTATCATGGGTTTTGTTGGTGATTGAGCTGCCTCTTCGGTGCTTTCTGAGTCCTGTTGGTGGACGTCTAGGTGATGTTGAGTTCTGCTTCGTAAGCTTCTTTGCCTCCTAATCTAATGTGAGCATCTGCCAATCCCCGGCCTCTCCCCGGCGGGGACTGGAGGCAGCGCGGAGCCTTCTCCGTGCACTTGGTGCACTGCAGTTGCTAAGGGCTTAATTAAAATAGAGAGAAAAAAAAAAATAAAAAAAAGGGAAGAAAGCAAAACCAAACACAAACGCCTGTGACTCCGGCAGCGCTGAGTGTGGTCAGGAACATTTGGGAAGAATTAGAGAAAGCACCAGGCAGAAAATCACTGTTAGTTGAGGGATGCTGGGCGCGTGCGTCTCCGCCCGGAGCGGCGACGCGTGTGGTTTTCCTGCACTTCCTCCCCCCAAAAAAAAAAAGCAGCGGGGTCTGGGTGAAGCTGGAGGAGGTTTTTTGCTCTGGTTCCTCGCTTTGCATCCCCTCGATGGAGGACGGCCTCTGCTGCTTGGGGTTTGGGAGCTGGGGTCGTGTTTCAGCCCTCGCTGGAGGCCGACGCGGGCTGCCCGCGGCCCCGGTTGCGCAAAAAAAAGGAGCGTGGGGGGACAGCGAGAGGGTCCCCAGGATTTTGGAGCTGCCCCGTGCTTCTGGGAACCCTCTCCCAGGGGTACCTGGAAGCTGAAGACCAAAGGAGCGTGCACTCAGGGCGATTTTCCCTTCTGAGGAAGGATGGAGGCTGAGATCCGAGTGGGTTTTTCGCCTTTCTCCTTGGTGGCAATGTGTCCCGGTGTTTGTTCCAAAAGGCAGCACTTCCTCTGCCTCTCTTCTTCCTAAAATCCCTTCTTTTCACCCATTTGACCTCCAACCTAGCTCCTCCTGCTCTGGGAAACGAGGGCAGTCACGTCTCGGCGTACCCCCAGCCTGAAAATCGTGGCGCTGGTGGCGAGGCGCTGGGCTGCTGGATTTGGGAAGCTCTGGATCCTTTCTGAGGCAAAGGATCACGCTAATTTGGGGTCTCCTGGGTGGATAATGTGAGTGCTGGTGCTGGGCCTGGTCCAGATGGAGTGCAGCTTGGTGACATTGAGCCACGGAGAGAAAACCAAGAGCTTCCTATGCACCTCGGTCAGGAAGGACTCGCCTTACCCCCCCCCCCGGCGCTGCAGAGAGCTTTCAGATCCCCGCTTTCACCTTCTGAGACGCTGTTGGATCTGTCAAAGCTCCCAGCAGCCCTGCTGCAAAGCTGCAAGGGAAAATTGCAAATGAATACAGCAACACCGCTCTCATTTAGGAGCCCTTTCTCTTCCCTCTCCCGCTTCTTCTGCATTGCTAACGTCTCCTCGACGTCACCTTGAGCCGTCGGCGCCGCTCGGCGCCGTGGGTCAGATGTGGGGAAAGGAGGGTGGAGGGGGGCGCTGAGAAAATCCCCCAGCCCTCATTTTACAAAATAAATAAAAAACAGCATTTTACAGAACAACTTTGTACATTTTTCTCTTAGACTTATATTTTTATTTTTTTTTTTAAAGCAGGAAGCTCTCGAGGTTTTTGTTCAAGGTAAGAAATGTGCCGAGAACTTCAAACCCTGACAAGTGCCTCTGCAGTAATTATTTTTCTGTCAAACTGGAGCTCGCCTAAACAATGCACTTTTCTCCTTCAGCGGGAAGGGAGGCGTGGGGACGGGGGGGTTGTCACAGGCAGAAGCAGGAATGGGGCCCGGAGGAGCAGGGTTTCGGAGCCTCCTCGATTGAGGAGGTGCAGCGCCTGCCCTCGCCAAAATTTGTTCATTCTAGAGATTTGACAGCTCGATTGCTGTAGTTTCTTAAAAATGAAGGGCTTGGGGGCAAGTCCTTGCACCTCTGCATCGCTTCTGCTGCTCCTTTCCACCACCGTGGGCTGGGCTCCCAAATTGAGGTTCCGAGTGAGAGCGGCTCCACTTGAGTTGTCTTGACATCCAAAAGGATGTTCCTGTAGTGGAGGGTGAAAAATCAATCCCGGGAACAGGGCTGACTGCTCGTTACCTCCAGCAGAGCACAAATTGGTGCTCAGGAGGCCTGGTGGGGATGAGATCAGAGGAAGCAGGGCTTGTTTTGCCATCTCCACCCCCTCTGTGTTGTCTCCTGTGAAGATGATGCCCTAACCAGCCGCTAAGACGAACCCCGGGCAGAAACCGAGCTCGGTGTGCAGGAGGAACAGGTTGGGCAGCAAAACCCTCTGTTGCCTGCTGCTTCTCGACATCTGCAGCCTCTGCTCCCGATCTGGGAGCCGTGGGTTGTATCGGCCTCGCTGTGGCCGCCCCGTGCTGGTAGGCATCCTCCTGAGCATCCCTACCACCTAATTTAGGATCTGCTCTGGGATTGAGTCGAGGATGGGCAGAAGCAGTGCTCCAGACCACGACGAGAAGCGTGGCTGGCGTTCGTGGGCAGCCCCTCTCCATTTGGGGCTTGGTGCTCTCCGAAACCTTGCTCCTTGCCTGCATATGGATGAGCTTTCCACCAGCTCACGCAGCGCTCCAGGCGCTTTTGTTCCTCGAGCGCGTCTCTCCGGCGCATCAAAGCGCCTTGGAAGCAGGCGGAGGGGGCTCTGCGGCCACTGGGACCGAGGTGCCTGTTCTTTTAGCAACGGGGAAAACAGGAAAAAAATTCTCAACGCATCCTTCTGGATACTCCTGGCATATGTCCCTCCATCTGCACTTAGAGCACGCGGGTAACGTAGCTAAAAACGCGCTCGCGGATAGCGCTGTATAAATTTTCTCCCTGTGGCGTGCAAATATCTGTAAGGCTTTTTTAACTGGGGAGCGAGCAAGCTCTTTCGGGGTGTGGTTTTGCAGAATGCCTCCATCTAAAGCAAGCCTGCTTGGCCACTACAGATAAGTCTTGTGTCTCACCACGTGCTTCGAATCACCCCACTAGTTGGTGCCGATAAGGCAAAGCTGCAGCGTGGAGCCGTGCTTGCTTTGCGCTGCAAACACGATGCTCAGCTCCCCGTGCAGTCAGCCCTTGGAACAAAACCATCTCGTTTTGGCACCCTGGGGTTAGAAGCCAGCGGCTGGGTTCAAAGCTGAATGGGTTTCGTTGAAGAGCCGTCCCTCCCTGCTTCGGCCCCGGCTGCCGAAAACTTGAATTCCCTTCTTTGTTCCCTTTCAGGGAAACGAAAGATGGAACGTACCCAAATGAGGAAAATTGAGGCTAGAGCAGTGAATTGAATATGCAAGCGCTGTGAACAGATGTCCTGGAGCTGGCTTCGTTCTGGAGAACTTGCGAGCTGGCAAAGGGGGCAAGCTAGAGGCTAGCGGGGAAGGCTGCAAGCCTTACGTCTGCATTTTGGTGTAAATAAAGTGTAAATCAGTGATTCAAGCGTCCCCATCCACTCGTATAACTGTGATATGAAGGCTGGCTTTCTCTTTTCCTAGTGTGTTTTGGGCTGTCGTAGAAAACATGTAATTTTCAGGATTATTTGCGTGTTTTCAGGTCCCACCCAAAGGTGGACACCGAGGTGACCACGAGCCAGCGCTGGGCCCCTGCTGCTAGGAAGGCCCAGGTAAAATGGGACTACAGAAGGGCCCAGAGGCTTAGGGGGCTCCTCTTTTTGGGGCTCCCCAAACCCACCAAGCCTCGGGGCTGGGCACCCTGCTGTAGGTGGCCCTGATGGGGTGGTGGGGACATGGAGGAGCCCTCAGTCTCGGCCACTCCAAGGCTCTGAAGACCTTCAGCTATAGCATCCACGTGGCAGGAAAACATTTATCACGTAACTGCTTTCCTCTCATCACCAGTCATTCAGCTCAGTTTTGCTCAGCTCTTGGGATCTTGCCTAGCAGCAGCAGCTTTTTTTAACAAAATGCTGTCCTAGCTCTAGAATATTTATTTATTTTCCACGATTCTTCGGTGTTTTGACAACCGAAGTCAACCCCAAGCTTGGCCTCGAGCGCTGACCTGCTCCAGGAGCAGGATTCCTCCTGAAGGCTCCTTGGGCTGCCTTCATCTCGAGGATTTGGCCCTGACATTTCGAATAATTGGGGTGTGCTCGAGCTCAGCCCGTGCTGATTGCTTTACAAATAGGGATCGGATGACTTTTGGCCAGAGAGCGGTAAGGCTAGAAGCTGTCTGGTAATCTGTTGATTGAAATTGCTGAGAGAGAGGTATTAATGCCACGTTGAGATACCTGGGCTGAAATAAATCTCTCCCAGGTGTGTTAGCGTGCTCCTCCAGCGTTTTTTTATGGCTATGGCATACGGCTTACTCCAGTTTCACAGTGTTTTGGCTAAAACCCTAAAAACTAGCCCTAAAATCCAGCCCCTAACCAGGCCTAAACCCCAAAACCCAGCCCCTAACCAGGCCTAAACCCTAAAAACCAGCCCCTAACCAGGCCTAAACCCTAAAACCCAGCCCCTAACCAGGCCTAAACCCCAAAACCCAGCCCCTAACCAGGCCTAAACCCTAAAAACCAGCCCCTAACCAGGCCTAAACCCTAAAAACCAGCCCCTAACCAGGCCTAAACCCCAAAACCCAGCCCCTAACCAGGCCTAAACCCTAAAAACCAGCCCCTAACCAGGCCTAAACCCTAAAAACCAGCCCCTAACCAGGCCTAAACCCTAAAAACCATCCCCTCAGGGTGGGATTTGTGCTGTGGCAAAATTGCATCGTGGAGGCCTTAAAACAGCACCTATGCTTCATGGGCACCTCGGTACCCTCAAGGCCATCCAGCTCATTCCCTGTCCCCTGAAATGGGGGAATAAAGTGGTTTCTGGGCAGTTTCAGCTGCCGTGTGTGCTCAGTGTGGATTCTCACACCTCTTGCTGTGGAATGGCTTCGTAGGGGAGCCTGGACCAACATAAAACCACATCGTCCTGGGGTGAATTCAGGAGGGGAGAGGAGCTGAAATGGGGTCGTTTGTACAGGGATGGAGCACAGGGTCACTGGCCTAGTCCTCCATCTCCTGACATGTCTTCATCCTTCGTGGTTCTGGGAGTTGATTGTGTAGGACCAGAGCTCTGGGTCCACAACTTTGTGTAGCTGCAAAGGGTCTGGTGGCAGAGCTTGGTGAGGACAGGACTCTGGCAGGGTGGTGTAAAGGACAGGCTGGCGTTTCTGGAGATCCTAGCATCCCCTTAGAAAACCTCTAGTGCACATCTCAGCCGTGTTGGGAGCACGCGAGCTTAAATGCCTTTGAGGTGAACATCTCCTAATGGTTTAAGTATCTGGCTCTTAAATATCTCTAAGTAGCCTTTGTTTTCCCATTCCCTAAGTGATATCTTAATCCTACAGTTTGCTGAAATATAATTGCCGTGCTCTCCTGCGACTACAGGCTCTTTCTCCTGGAGCTATGCAGAGGCTGGCCGTCGCTGCTTTCGAAGGATTTATTTTGTGGGAGGTAGAGGCAGGGCCCCGTCCCCTTCTTCATCTCCATCCCCTTCTCCATCCTCTTCCCCATCCCCTTCCCCATCCCTGTCCTCATCCCCTGGACACCAGCTCGCAGCTGCAATGAAGTGGCTTGGCCCGTAGCACTCAAAGCATCTATTTGCACAGCGCTTGGTGCTCTGAAGCATCCCAGCCACGTCACGAAGCGAGCCCTCTTGCCAGGAGGGCGAGGAGTTGGCCGCTGGCCGGCAGGATCCAATTAACTGCAGTGATCGATGGCAATCATCTGAAAACTGCGCTCCCTGGATTACGGAGCAGTAAGGGCATCCATCTGGAGTAAATTTTAAGGCGAGCCACGTTGTTGGGGCTACTTTTCGGATATCATCTTTTAACTTAGCAGGTGTTAGCTTAAATAATATGGCTACGTGAAACTTTCAGCCTGTTTTGACTCAATCCACATCCGTGCTGAGCGACCTATTGACTTCAGGGTCACGCAGTCGTGTTTTCTTTCTAATAAGTCCCTAGGAGGCACTCAGGCTGGGAATAGAGAGGCACAAGCATCCAAGGGGGGCTACAAAAACTACAGAGGTCTGTCAAAGGACAGGGATCAGCAAGTAGAAGATGAAGGGATGAGCAATAAACGGCCGAAGCCATCGCATGCACGTGGGCTATAAGGTGGAGGGATGAGGCAGCACGTCAGGAAGATGTGGGGACATGGGGGGAGCACCAGCACGGCTGCAGTGTTAATGCAGAGGGACGTGAAGTAGCAAGAAGGAAAATGGATGTGAAGGAGGGAGAGGATGCTCCAGGCTACGCATCAGCCTGGTGTGCAGCGAGGGGAACGCGGAGGCTTTTTGATGGTGATGAGGAGCGAAGTGGAGTGCAGGCGCAGGAAGCACGGCAGAGTTCAGAGGGGTCGCCACGAGGACGTGGGCAGCACGCCGGTTCCTACGTGACTGCTGGGTTCTGAAACAACATTTGGGTTTCACCCCTTTGCCTCTACCTCTTCAGTGACTGTGAGAAGTCATTTGGGTACAACAGTGGAAAGAGGGAGCGCGAAGGTATTCCAGAAAATTTAATTCTGGGAGCATACAGGGAGAATTAACAGCTCTTTCTTTTTTTAGCCATTCTTGTCCTGGAAAGTCATGCGATTAGGAATGCCTCCAAGATATTTGCTTAGACAGTGCAGAAATGCACGAGTTGAAGGATTGCTACCCCGGGGATTTGCTGCAAGTGGCAGGATCTGGGCTGGACTGGAGAAACTGCGTAAGCAAGAGTCTCTCGGAGCAGTGGCAAATCTTGGAGGCAGTAACAGAAGTGTAGGTGTGTAATTCCCTGTCTTGCTTCAGCAGGATATACGGCAGGATATAGAGCAGAAACGACTGGAGCAAGAGCAGCGTATACCTCAGTGCAAGTGCTGGTAAAATTGGGAGGGTGAACAGGAGTGGTGCAGGGGAAAAAGTATTGAAAAGCAAAGTATTCCACGTGCTGCCTTCTGCATCTGGCGTATGCAGCCAGCTGAGGATGGAGCAGCTTCGGTGAGTAGCTGAAGCTTGAACTCCAACTGAAGTTGAACTCCAACTCCAGTGGCCAGCTCCATGTCCCAAGGGTTCAACGCCCAGGTTTCCTTCTCTCTGCTTTGCCTCGCAGAGGGTATTTTGCTAAAACTGGTTGTATTCCTGGCCCTTTGCTGGCTCTTAATCTGCTGTTAATGCTACAGTTGGTGTTTGAGGATCTCATAGCTCTCTCTGTTCAATCTGCTTCATCGAACCAAAAAATCAAAAGGAGAACTTTGTGCTGGGAGGCAGCAATGTATTTCCTCCTAAAAAGCTCAGGGAGAAGTAAGCTGTGCCCTAATGGAAGATGCCAAAGAGCTGGCCTTGCTGAAGAACAGAAAGAGTCTGAGGATGCCACTGAACAGACACAGATGTTCCTGATCTTTTTTGATGAATGGGAGTTTGTATTGCAGGTTAACGCTTCCCTGGAAACATTTTATTTGCATTCAAAGCTGAAGGTGAGATTTTTAGAAAGCAAAAAATCCAGCGTTAGCATTCAGTGATCGATGCAGGCTGAAGTTGGGGGGTAAATTTTGAGGGCAGTGTTGAGCAACGTCTGTGTATTGAACATTTGGAAGTGATGCCCAACTCTGTTCAGTGGATTGCTTTTTTTCCATCCTTGACTAATGAGTTTGCAAGGATGAACGAGGTGGGGAAAAATAAAGGGCAGTAAAGTGAAGGGGAAAAAAAAAAAAGAAGACTATAAAGTGAAGGGAATTTTTTGAAGGTTAAGTATCTCTGGTGCTTTAGGAAAGCCATCAGACCTAACCGACAGTGACTGCACGGTCGCAAAGGCAAAATGAATAAAACTTGAACGGACAGACAAAGTAGAGCTCGTTACGTGCCGGGCTCTCCTCGCTGCCGTGGTTGTAGATCCCGATCGATATCGGGGAGGGGGAGGAAGGTTAAAACAAAGCTCCCCTGATGTTGCTTCTAGCCAAAGCTCTGCGCTGCTTTCTTCCCCTGGAAGTCTGTGCTCGTGAAGACTGAATGCTGCCTTTCATAGCCGAGCTGTTGAGACACTTGGAGTATTTTTGGCCGGGGAAGATAATGAAGTCTTAATGCAGCAATCCATTTGATGCAGGAAATCAAAAGGCACAAAGAACTTGAGTTAAAGATCCAAGTGTGGCAGGACACAGAAATAGAAATGACCGTGTGGAGGCTCTCATCTCCTCCCTGCCTTCTTCCCAGCACTCCTTTTGTTCTAGGAGCGGGGTGGGGAGGTGGCAGGGCAGCTCGAAGTGCAGCCCTTAAAGAAGAGGAGGGGTGGAAAAGGGTCTGAAGAGCCTCTATTTAAAAAAAATAAAATAAAATCCAGTTTCTTGGTGCTTTGAAATTGTTCCTCGTTCTTTTCAGAGCCTAAAGCTGAGAAACTCAGCAGTTTTCCAGGGAGGGGAATGATGTGCTGGGTGTTTGGCTTGCCGAGGTAGTAACTGTGCTAACATGACACATGGGGGGGAAGAATGGGAGGCAATTAGGTGGTGATGTGCTGCTCCCTGCTCCATCACACCTCAAATTGCTTTGCTGGAGGGATCTGACCCTCATCCCCTGCCCGGTGCCCGTGCGGTTCCCCGGAATGAGCCCAGCTTTGCCTTGCCCCAGCCAAGCAACTCATCCACATCAAGGACCTCCTCCCTAAGCTCAGATCAGCTCTTAAATTGGAGAAAGGAGCTCTAGGTTTGCTGTGCCATTGTTCTAGCCCTTTACCCCAGTGTAAGGGATGCCTTTTTCCACCCTCCTCGGGATAAACAGGGCACAGGCATTGTTAAACGCGGGCTCTTCCAACGGGGTCTTCCAATTTTGCGTGACTCAACGACTGCCCCCACTCTGTGAGATTCACTCTTCTTCACAAATTTTCCTTTATTTAGAAAGATGGAAAAGCTTCAAGCTGTAGGGAGAAAATGTTTGGAGCAGATTTTTTACGTCCGGCTCGAGGACTCTCATGTCAGAGGAGGAGAAAGAAGAATAATTGAAAATATTGAATATTTCATAAGCCATAGTCCAAGAAAAAAAAAATTCTAATGCAGCGGTAATACGATTTGTTTTTTAGAGGGCTCTATTGATTTGTCATTAAAAACTGTCATGTTCTGTGTCCATTGTACAAGGAGGGGGGAAAAAAGAGAATGCTTTCTAAATAAATGTCTGAGGACATACAGAGTGCACTTGGCATAATGGCTGGACCATAGCAGAGTCGCTTATCTGTCACATCGTGCTTTGGCTGTTAATGGTGTGTAAATTTTCTTTCTATTTAAAGTCACCGTGGGACTTAATTTTTCATGTTTCGCGTGCAAAGAGGGAAATGGAGAAGTGGCAGGGTCTCTTTTGGGCCCCTGCTTGAGGAGACATCCCGGTGGCTGCCTGCCTGTCCCCCATTTCAACTCCTAGCCTTACCGGATTTTGGGGGAACAAACACCTTTTTTGTATGTCACACGCTTGCCTCCGGTTATGGCACTCGGTGCTAGTGCCATTTATCAGCCTAAGCAGCAATAAATTATAAATGTGCTAGAAAAAAAAAATAACTTAGTAAATTTTATTCCTCCTTCTCCGCTCATCTCGCCTCATTTTAGCTACGATTTACACCCTATAAGAGTGGTTTTTAAGAGGGTTTTTGGGCTTTTGGTTGGCAAGGGTTTGGGTTCATCTCACTTGCGGTGGTGTTAAGGGTTTGTGCTCTGTGACAGCTCTCTCTGGAAGAATGCCCCTCGGAGGGTGACCTGTGTGTCCCCCTCCACGCAGGGTCTGAGCCATGTCCCACCTCAACAACTGGAGAAGCCCAAAAGGAAAATCTCATCACCCAGCATAGAGTCAGTCCCACAGGAGGACTCTTCATTTGGACGAGGCCTTGGAGGTCTTTGCCAATGTGGATGATCCTATTCATTGATTACCATTGATCTGTCTTGGACAGCAGCACTGCAGCACGTAGACCAGGTCTCATTTTGGGTGTGTTGATGCTTCTGTTTTTCTCACCAAGTTTTGGGGCCTTTGGGCACGTGGCCCTCCAGTCGAGCTCTCCTGTTTCTACAGATGTTTGTACCTAGAGCAGCTGTGCTTAGCTCCAGTTGGTGGTGGTAATGAGATTTACTGCAAAACAAGTACTCGGTTTAACTTGTAGCCCCGTTTGTGGTGGTCTCTTCATCTTGGGGTCTTGAAACGAGTCGATAAAAGGGGCTGAGGACCTGGCCTGGAGGCCTGGGTGCTACAGGACTTGAATGAAAACGTAGCAGAGCCGTTGGGCCTCCTGGCTGTACCGTGCCTTCAGAGGGAGTTTTGCTGGATGTCTTCCAGAAGAGCCTTTGAGATCTCCAGAGTTATTCCCTTTTCCTTTTATTGTTGGCTGACAGCACCAATTTTTCATTTTATTGTTGTTTTTTTTTGTCTGAGCAGGACGTTCTTTGATCGCCTCCGCGTTAGATAAACTTCCTCCCCGAGGCCTTAGGACCGAAACTCTGGCCTTTGTGCAGCCAGCGTGAGCTGCGAGCACATCCAGAGCAGGTCAGCTGTGGAAACTTGGTGTCTCTGCTGCTAAATATTTCTTTTTTCTGCTGAACTGAGCCAGGAGCCTGCAAAGAGCACTGCGGCACCGGGTCACGAGTATTGGATGAACCCCACGCCGTGCGAGATGGGCGAAGCGGGTTCCTAATGGCAGCGACCACATTTCTCCAGCTCCAGCAAGTGCCACGAGAAGATCACTCGTCCTGAAAGGCTGCTGATGTTCCTCCAAGTGCCCGAGCGGTGTCTGGGTGCCGATCTGACTGACTTTCCCACTGCGAAAATTTCCTTTTTGCTCAGGGGAATCAGCGACGAAACGGCAGGTCGGGCTGATCCTGCAGCCTTATCTCGCCGCCTTGCAGCTCGGCTTCAAGGGCCTGGCTTGGCTTTGTAATGCAAAAGCAAGCTCCCCGATTTATTTATTTTTTTTAGGGTGGCGTTACCGGATTAACGGCTTCACCGTAAGGCTTGGGCACGCGATAGCTGCCGGTTTAAATAGCGTCTCGGGGAATGCTGCGCGGCGGCGGCGTGCGCGCAGGCTTTCTGTCAGCGACTTTGTGTGCCCGCAGGAGGCTCGCTGGGCTCTTTGAATGGTGCGGCAAGGCGGGAGCCTCTCCATTGAGAGCTGCTGTGACTCAGCTGCCTGCTGCTTGAGTCGCTGCTGCGCCCATCGCCAGGCTAAAAATAGGCGTTCTGTCCAAATTCTCCCATCATTCTTAAAAAAAATTCCACCGCACGCTGGCCTTTTAACCTGGTTACCTGGTTCTCTGCGGCCGTTTAGAGGGATCCCTTCATTTACTCTGCCCCATTTTCCCTGGCTGTCTCCATTGCAGGGGTGGCACGGATAGAAGAGAAAATCTTGCTCTCCCACAGGGACAGAAGTCTGATTTGCTCGCATAAAGCATCTCTCTATAATCAAGCCTCCCTGGTTCTTTGTTCTAGGCACGTATTAATGGAAGAGGATGCTGCCACGAATTGCTGAGGGCTCTTACAAAGCACTGGGAAGGTTTGAATAAAAAGCTAGCAGGCTCAGCAGCAGGGTTTGATAGCTGGTAGTCCTTTCTTTATCACTGCAGGTAATATGTGGGAGTTGAGACGTGGGTCACTTGTCAGTCCTACGTAATAAAAACAGAGCCTAATTGCTGGCAGTCGTTGGGCATGTAATACCGAAATTGCTGTAACAGGTAACAATTTTCTATACTTTCATTCCGGAATGACAGTATAGAACGTGAATCATTCTTGTAATGCTAATTTTCCCTGTTTTTCTCGTCCAGAGCTCCAGATCTGCCAAGCTGTCAGCCATGGGTGGGCTGGCTGAAATTCTCTCGACGAATGTCAGCTTCTCCCCTGATTTTGTTCTCCTTCTGGGTGGTGGAGCTTGGTCCTCTGCGTTTTTTTTTCAGGGCGCCAGCGTTTGGGAATGGCTGGGAAGGTGGGACAGGAACGATGCCCCCACTGTGGCACCTTGCTGGCTTTAGCAGGAGGTTGATCACTGCCTTTGCTGGGGAGTAGCTCATCACTGCCCAAGTTACTAGAAGTTTTATCTAGTGGATCTTCTTTCTGAGACCAGAGGCAATCCGACTTCTGTGTGAACCAGTTCTTCCTTCAAAGAACCGAGTGAACCCTTGGTGCTACCTTGAGTTTGCTATCTGCCAGCCCAACTTAATTTTCAGCTCTGATGAGCTATCTTGAAATAGTTTAGCAGCCCGGCTTAAAAAATCTGCTTTGAGTCCCAAAGACTTGAAACCAGCTATTTAAATGTGCCCCTTGCGAAAGGAAGCTCCCGACGTGACCGGTACTGCAGGTATTTCAGTGACTCGCCTGGCTTCGCAGCCCGGCCGTCCCACGGCCGTCTCTCTTGCCGTCTAGCTTCCAGTCTGGGTCTCCAACCACAAATCCCAAAGTTTTGAGTCAGCTCCTCACCTCTGCTGCCTCCAAAACATTTCTCCCCCCACACCTCCTCTTCGCTTGGCTTTCCCACTTGCCGGCGCAGCGCTCGTTACCTGCGCTGGCACTGAATAAATAGCAATTAATCACACCGACAGCTGTGTGACGGCTGCCAGGGCACCTCTTATTAAATGGTTTAAGACCAAATCCAATTTTACCGTGTCTGCCTTAACCAGCCAGCTCTTCTTTCTCCTTTTCTTTACTGTTCTTGTACTATATGGTGGTTTTTTTCCCTGCTGCACTGGTGTTCGTACCGGTGTGCTGAAGAATTGCTGCATGCTCGCAGGAGCCTTACTGGTGTGGGGGCATCTGCCTCCAGAGGTGAGAGTAGTGTTTCTGTAGCAGGGATTTAACAACCCAACCAGTTCAGATGAGGACTGGATGCTTGGGGAAGGGATGGGGGAGTTTGTCAACTTAAAATTCTCACTTTGTTCCATGCGCTGAGGGCACAGGCCACCTCTCTGCTGGGCCCCGGAGCAGGTTCAGCCCCAGTCTACGTGTGCCCCCAAAACCCACGGCAGCTGGGCTGTGCTTTTAGCTCTTCCTGGCCATGTCTGGAAGTGTCTGTACGCGTTACCTGCTTGCTCAGAAGGCTGGAGACTTGCTGGCTCCCTGGCACCTTTTAGCTGCCTGCACGTTGGTGCTGCCCTAAATCCAGCACATGGAGCTGCAGACCCGGGCCTGTGTTCTCCATGGGGATAAGGGTTAAATCCCCTTTGGCCCTGTGTGCAGGCGGTCTCTGCTAAGCTGAATCTTAACGTTTTCATGTTTGTAGGCTCCTTCATGGCTTGCTTATGTGCATATGGCTGTGGTTTGCTGCTGGATCCTGTGGGGCACACCCGCAGGGGCCTGGGGTGCCGCAGTCCTTGGGAGCAGGGACTCAGAGAGAAAAATGAGAGAAAAATGAGAGAAAAATGCTGAAATGAAAACCCTACAAAGGGGTTTAGAATCAGGCAAGCTGGACGGAGGGTCTGGCAAGTCCGTGGTGTGGGTTCACCCAAGTGTGAGCGCGTAGCGGTGCATCAGGCCCGTGTCCGGGCCTTGTGCAGGATGAGTTGAACTTGAAGGACGTGGCATATCAGCCATATATCAGCCATGGTTGCCCCAATCCCTGTTCTCAACCCGTTAACCTGCCTGCTGCTTCGTTATCGTGCTTTGATGTGACCAAATGTAGTAAAAAGAGAGCTGGGGGTGTTCAACGTGAAGAAGGGAAGGCTCAGGGGAGACCTTACAGGGGCCTAAAGGGGGCTGCAGGAAAGCTGGGGAGGAACCCTTTGTCATGGGGTGTGATGATAGGACAAGGGAATATGGCTTTACACTAAAAGAGGGCAGGTTTAGGTTAGATATAAGGAAGAAATTCTTCACTATGAGGGTGGTGAGGCCTTGACCCAGACTGCCCCGAGGAGCTGTGGCTGCCCCATCCCTGGCAGTGCTGGATGGGGCTGGGGACAACTGGTCAAGGTGTCCCTGCCCATGGCAGGGGGTTGGAACCAGGTGGGCTTTAAAATCCCTTCCAACCCCAACCATTCCATGACTCTATGAGAGCTGTCAGGGCTTTCTGCGGCTCTGATAGCCTGGGAGGCCGGGGAAATGTAGTGGGAAGCCTTGTGGGATTTGCCAGAAAAACCCTGCTGATTTGCCCCCTTCTGCCTTTATTTCTCACTTGGGTTCCGTTTCTGCTCTCCTGCCTTTTAGCACCTTTTGCTTCTCCCTTCTCAGCTCCAGCGCAAGCCACGCGACCGCCTTCATCCCTGGGAGGAGAGACCTGGCCTGCTGGCAGAAAGCTGCAGAAACAAGCCAAAAAAAAAAAGAAAAAAAAAAGAAAAAAACAAACAAAACAAGAGCAAAACAAAACCAAAAAAGGCAAAAAATAAAAATAAGAAAAGACGAGAAGAACCCCCACCCCCGGCTGCTTTTTTTGCAGCCACCGGGGCCCAGTGGCCCTGCAGGAGCTGTGCTGACTTGAGCTGCTGCTGAGGGCCTTCAACAAAATCCCTTCTCTTTGCAGTGCTGGGGCCTCCGCCGTGTGGGTTTGCTTCTCCTCCCACCACTTCTGGTTGTTCTCTGCGTGTGCTGTCTTGTATCTCGCTGCAGGTGCCCGAATATTGCTTTCCTAGCTCTTCCTGATGCACTTGGCGTGGCTCCTTTCCTTGCTCCCAAGCTGCTGTTTCTGCTCTTCCCGTAGCTTGGTTTTTCTTCACCCCGTGGAGCTCGTGCACAGGCACATTTTGTGTTTTCTTTTTCCTCCTCTCCTGTCTTCCCACCCCCGTTGGTCTCCCTGCTGCCGTTCCTTCGGCGTCGTGCAGGGAAACGATGTTTTCACGCTTCAGAAGCCAGTGGGGTCTTTGATGCGGGGCACATGCGAGCTTATTTACATCGTCTCGGTACTGCTGGTACCCTGGTGCGTCTTCCCGGCGGCGTATTGTTGGGGCAGCTCTGCTGTACCCGATGGGAACGAGCCATCATGCTGAGAGGCTGCCTCTGGCAGCTAATCCCTGTAAGAAATGACAATTTCTGGCTGTTTTAGCGGGTGGGGTGCGTCGTTTGACCGATGCGAGCTGTAACCACAGCCGAAATGAAGGTCCGGGCTGTGGGTTTGGGGAAAACGCGGTGAAAACATAAGCTATGCTAAGAATGTCCTCTGACCGTCGTTCGAGCCGCAGCGAAATGGCTCTCGGTTGTGTCAAATGTGATTAACTGATAAACCCCGGGCTGCTCTCGCCTCGCTCGCTGGAGCAGCACCACGGTGCTGAGCCTTCGGGAGGGCGAAGAGCCTTCAAGGTGGGCATTTGAAGGCTCCACGCATCGTGGTGGCAGCGCCGGCTGTCGGGGTGCAGATCTCTTAGAAGGTGAGCTTTGCACTGCTGCTCTGCTAATATATCCACAGGCTGTTTTTTTTTCACTCATGGGTTCAGAGGTCGTTGCTGAATATCCATTTTCCTACCCGATCAGGTGGTGGCCAACGACCCCTGTCCATGGCCATCCATCGTGTTTGCCTTGGGGTAAAATACTGCTGCAGTCCCTCCGCGGAGAAACATGCCATTTGAGAGGTGTTTTGTGTTTTGAGGGATGGAGCAGGTTGGAGTAGACTTCTAAAATTCAGCTCCTCCTGATGCTGTAATCTGAATTTAATTTGGGGAAGGGATGGCTCCGTGCAATGGAGACGGGAGCGCTGCGTGTGCATGGCAGCCGATGGTCTAGCTGGGAGACCGACATACATCGGATGGAGTAGGAGGAGACAGATTTTGATGTGGTAGGAAGCAAGTAGTGGTGTAGGCTGGCGGGGAGTTGCTCGGAGCCTTGAAGATGGGAAGAACTTAAACATAGTGCAAGAGCCCGCTTTCAGATGAATTACCCATTTGCTTCTGGTATGTCGATGGGCAGCATACTTTTGTCCTGCCGGTGAGCCTCCATATAATTTGGGGAGAGTCCCCAGTGCAACTACAAGTCTGGAGGGAAGGAATCGCTCTGATCCGGTGCGGAAGGTAACCGGGGACATTTTTTGGGGTGGGTTCATGTTGTCTTGTGAATGCAGTCCCACGGTCAGCTGCGTTTTGGGGAGCACGGGGACGGGACCGCGCTCAAGGTCCCCGTGCTGTTGTAGGGAAGCCGTGAGCTGCCTTCTGAGTGTGCCCTCGATGACAGCCACAGCAGGGCTGCCAACTCTGAGGAAAGCCGGCCTTATGATCCCGGAGCACAGGTATGTTAGAAAGTTAATAATGGATGCTAAGGAGTGCTCTGGCTACCGGCAATTAAACACTGCTAACGATGACATTTCTCATTACTTCCCTTGTCATTGCGGAGGGACACTCCTGGTGCAGCCCCTTCGTGCTGCGGCCATTTTAAGAGCATCTTCAAATACAGTTATGCCTTTTTTTTCTCTTTTTTTTTTTTTTTTTTTAATTGCTGCATATCTTAAGGAGACAGATTGCTGCCTTCATCTGTCTCCCTGATCAGCTGCCAGGGCTGCGCCGCGTTACAGTAACTTCATTCCTTTTCTTTTCAGCGTGCACCTTCCGTACATCGCTTTCCTTTATTAAAATACTCTTCAAGCTGGGTGATTTTGACCGTCTAGAAATGCTGCAGCCAGGTGCTCAGCATTCTGCTCCCAGGCTGAGCTCGTGCAAGCCCTGCAGCGCTCGGGCCCAAAGGTGCCCTGCAAAGCAGTGGGTGCCAAGGGGAGCAGCGAGGAGCGCGACGACCTCTGCAAAAACCTGATTTACTGCAAAGCCTCTGCTTGGTGCTCTTCACCAAAACCTGTTTTTTGTTTTTTGTTTTTTAATGTGGTTTTCAGAGGTTTCTAAGTGCCCCCCTGCAATCATGTCTGTTTTGGCTTGAACCCAGCATCCCCTTTCTTTGGGATGCCGCCAGCCTGAAGCTGCATGGCAATGCTGCCAGCACGGGTTCAGACCCCTCTGAAATGCCACAAGAAGTGCGTTTTTTGGGGCAGCACTGCCCTCACCTCGCACATGCGGGGTGGGGAGCTGCTTTTCCAGCAAGCTGGATTTGCCAAATGTCCCTTGTGGCTTCTGAAATCGTTTGCTCTGCTGCGGTCTTTTATGTGATGCTGTGCTTTTTTCTTCTTTGATGCACATTCTGGGTATAAAAAGTAATACTGCACTGTGTCTTCACACTCCAAGTTTTTGAGTGCTCACAGTTTAATGTGGCCATTTGGCACGCTGCTTTCCTTCGCTCCTCGTAGCCCAAGCCTTAAAGGATGGAGGAGGAAAACTCATGGGCTGGAGGGCATTTCCTCGACTGCTCTGGGGGGGATTAGTCTTCTATATAAGTGATGCAGTTTCACAAGCTCTCCTAATGTTACACGAAACACTGAATGCATACAAAACTGCATGCAGTAATTTCATTCGCATTTGCATAGCTTCTTAGAAAGGCGGCCCAAGTCAAAGTGTGAAGTTGTGCAACGTCGTTGTTTTTCCACCGGCGAGCAGTAACCGTAGTTCAGCCACGGTTCAGAAAGTCATCTTGTGTAATAGTGAACTTAGGGAAATGAACAGATAATTTATGCCATTGAGAGTATATACTTAAGTCCTCCACTGGCTCTCAGCTCTGTTTCTTGAGCAATCTGCTTAAGCATTTACCATGAGAACTTAAGAAAAATACAGTAGCAGCTTTTAACTGAGGACTCCTGTTGAACTTAATGCCTTTTCGGATGAGCTGAATCGTGGGAGAGGGGGAAAAGCTTGGTGGTCTCTCGTGCTAGGGGGTCGAGGTGCCAAGTTGTCCCGTAACCAAACTACTGCCACTCTTCTTGCTGAGTATTTCCCCGCTCGAGATGCGAGGTTGGGAGCAGTGCTGCTGTCGTGACCCACGGAGGATTATGAGGATGGCCTCATGGATATCTGAACCACTTTGCCACCTATCCCATACCCAAAATGATGCCGATGGCCAAGGCAGCTTGTCAAGCGTTGACGAGCTCGTGTGTGCCGAGCGAAGCGGAAGAACTGCAATCGGCATCTGACATACTGATGATATTAAACTATTTCTAGCTACTGTCCCCGTCCTGGCATATGACCTAACTCTCAATACATAGCTGTCATGGCAACTGTAAAGGTCAGCATACTTACCAGCTAATATTTAAGGTGGGCAGATAATAGTCTTCTGCCTTGGGCAAACAAGCGCCTATTTGTTTTGAAGCTTGGGCCGAGAAGCCTGGTCTCGCTGCCTGAGCTTTTCTTGAACCGGTAGGACTCCAGGTGGCCCTGAAAGGAAGGGAGGTTGTTCAGGCCTCCTAATGTAATGCTAATAGATTACTAGAGATAATTAAAATCGCTCCTCGGCAGCTTGTAATCATCCCTAGTATTTGTTTGCCTCTTGAGACGCGGCAGCTGTGTCGCAAGCCGTGGAGGCCTGGTAGAGCGAGGCCTCCTGGTTGTCCAACAGTGGCCAACACTTGGCCCCGCGGCCACCGGGACTCATGTGTCCAGGTCCTGAGAGCTTGTTGAGCTGCAGTGCTTTCATTCCACTCCAGAGCAGCACAACCCCTCTCTATCGAGGACCCTGGATGGCAGGCGTCAACCAAAGTAGCACCAGATTCCCCCAAAACAGCCATGAAGGGCCTGGGTTTTGGTGGTAACTCCTTCGCCTTAGCGATGGCCAACGCTACTGGTAGAGCTGGGAGGGACGGCGCAGTTGTGAGGAGGTGGTGGTGGATGGGAGGCTGGGGACGCTGGAGTTTGGTGATTTTCCTTGTTGTGGGCAGATCCTGAACACGTCGAGTCACTTGGAGATGCTTTCTCTTGATTGCAGACATCAGAGGCTACTGAACTATTTGGGTTTTGGTTTGTTTGTTTTGTTGTGTTTTTTTTTTTTTTCTTTGAAGATCCTAGAATCACAGAGTGGTTTGGGATGGAAGGGACCTTAAACATCATCAAATTCCAACCCCTGCCATGGGTAGGGACACCTCCCACTAGATCAGGTTGCCCAAAGCCCCATCCAGCTTGGCCTCGAGCACTGCCAGGGACGGAGCATCCACAACTTCTCTAGGCAACCTGTGCCAGTGCCTCACCACCCTCTGAGTAAAGAAATTCTTCCTTATATCTAACCTAAATCTCTTTCAGTCTAAAACCAGCAGGTGATAGATACCAGTGTGAGTGATGATATAAGCTTGGCACGCGGGAAGTTCTGATCTCCTTGACCTGGTTGTCCAAAAGCTACAGCCTCAAGATGTCTTTAGGCCAACCTGCAGAGACTGGCAGGCAAAGAGCAGTCCCCGTGCTTGCGTTACTGCCTGTGTAGGAAGCAGTAAATCTACTGGGACCTGATCCAGTGGAAGAGTCAGCCGTCAAAACCTGTTAATGCTCCAACGAGGCAGCGTAAGGAGGGGCTCCTGGGGATGAAGGTAGACAGAAGAGCAGTCGTCTTCCTTCCTCTGTTTGTTGGCTTGACGTGAACCTGGGAAATTCGTGTCTCAGAACTGGTAAAGTCTCTCTTGTTACTGAAGTAATGGCTGAGAACACCCTTTTTGTCAACAGTGGCAGAAGTCTTCATCATGGACTTCTGCATCATGATGGGTTGCCCTTGATTTTAGGGAAAAACCCCAGCCCTGAAGCCGATGCTGTGCTCAGAACACCTGGATGGGTTGAGCGCTCTCATCCCTTAAGTCCAGAAATTGCTCCTCTGTTTCAGTCCTACACAGATGGAAATAACTTTTCCCAATCCCCCCCTTATTATGTGCTGAACCAAATATAAAATCTATTTTTATTAAATAGAATTAGCAGACTAATGCCCTAATTAAGAAGGGTTTACAATAATCTCTACTCTCAGAATAAGTGGAGTCGTGGTATCCCTCCTGCCTGTGGACTGGGCTGTTCTCCCCTCCCTGCTTTCGGGAGGTTTTGTAATGCGGCTTTTGTAAGACTGTTTTGTGAAGCACTTGTCTCCTTCTGACTAAGAGTTTGCTTGCAAATCCGTCCCTCCCAGAGGATGACAGAGAAAAGGGCTGGTGGAGTGTGGCGGAGTCACTTTTGTTGACTTGTAAGTGAATATACCTTAAGTATTTTCTTTTGGCTTTTCTGATTAGCTTTTTGTTTATCGTAGGTGAAGCGAACTGCGCTTTACCCAGCTAAAATTACCACCTTCACCCAGAATAATTCAGCTGCATCTGGGAAGTGGTCAGGGAATTTGCAGAAGCTGCACGACAAGATATTATTGTTGTAGAATGAGCAGGCTCCCCGCACGAAATTCATGAATGTAAACTTTAACATTTTCGCTGCTCTCCTACGCTTTCCCGGAACGAAGCACACAAGTGGGTTTCCTGCCCTGTCAACCTTTGGAGATGAATATTCCCTTTATCGTGCTGCCTTTCATCCCCTATGACGTATGCCCCGCAGAGTGATGTCCCAGAAGCTGAAACATTGCAGGATAACAAACGAATGTTGTGAGGGCTGGAACGGAGGTGGGTGTCCTCGTGGGGAGACTCGCAGCGCTGAAAACCTGCCAGCACCCCTCTCAACAGTGCTGGGGCTTCTCCTGGGGGGCTGGCGACTCGGTAGGAGCCCGGCTTCCAGCCAAGAAGGCTGAGAGCAGTTGCTTGAAGGGGGTCGGGAAGATGAGGCTGCTCTTCTAATGCGCTTGAGCTATTCTTCATTAGCGTAGGAGCGTCTAATTTTTCAGAGCTTGATTCTTGCCTTGAGGAGCTCTTGTCTCCACCAGCAAAAAAAAAAAAAATAAATAGCCCAACATCTTGGACAGAAGGACAGGTTTTATGACTAGCCCTGCGAGGAGAGTTAGGCAACGAGATCTTCATGAACATGTTGTCCCAGACGTGCGAGGAAGGGAAGGAAACTTAAGCTGCTTTTCTAGAAGGATGAGCGTGAATCACTTGGGCCCCTGTCCCCTGTGAGTAATACTGTGAATCTGTGGTGCTTGCAAGAATGCTTTCACAACCCACCCATTGCCATACTGCGTGCACATACACTGCTGTAGAGTAGCATCTCCTCGCTGCGCCTCCAGTTGGGCGAGCTGAAGTGTTGACGTCCCCGTGTGCTTTCTAAAAATACGCGCACGCTTTCCTGCGTGTGCTATTAGCACGGTTAAACTCTCGTCGCGGGCGTCACGGTTTTGCAAGGAGCCCGGCGGGCACAGCTGAAGGAACACGCTTGAAAAAAGGATTTGTCATCTACAAGCTGTCGTGGTTCCCGTGACCTGCGATGCAGGGAGGAAGCTCTTCAGGTTGGCCATTTGCTTTGTGGTCACAAACATAGGTAGGGGTGGGTCACTACGGGGAATTTTGGGGTTTGGTGGTTTTCTGGCATGATGCTCCCCCTGTGCAGACAACCCAGTGGAGTAAAGGTGCCTGGACCACAGGGAATACTAGTTATAATCCTTAATACTACGAGTTCATCTTGCTTATTTTCTGAAAGACCTCTTCAACTTAAAGAATTATTGTGGTTGTTCCTTTCATACTAGCAGAACGTGATATCAGGGACTTTGAGAAGCAGCACATTAGGGAAAAAGGAACTACAAAGGGTGCGTTTCTGTGGAGAAAGGCCACTGATGGCAGCCGTCTGGAGCAGCAAAGTCATCGCTGGCTTTTCTGAACAAAGGGAAATCTCCTTTTCACCCCTGCGGGCTCGGGGTGATGCTCACTTAGCCCCCTTAGCACGGGCAGCACTGCCTGGCCTTGCTTTTAGTGCCTGAACCCCATTTTGGGGTATTTTCTGCTGGACATTCAGCTCATGTATTCTCTGGCACAGAGACGTAGTAGTATTTGAAAAGAATCAAATAAAATTGAGTCGATTTCCTAACCCAATGACCCGTGCATCCCAGACACTGGGTGGTACCTCTGCGATTTGCTGGTAGGAGCAGCCAGGTGATAAATGCTCCCTGCTGCTGAGCTCTGTCTGCCCTATCCATCAGCTGGCAGCCTTGTGAGTCTGCATCAAATTCAGCCTGAATACTCGTGTGGTCATCTCCTCTTTGTCCAGCAGCTGGCATTTGACTGACTTCTCCTTCCCACATTCACACGTGGTGGTGTTGGTCTAAAGGGGTGAAGAAGATGATGCGGCACCAAAGGATGCGGGCGTCCCGCTGGGAGAGGTACAAGTTTTGGGCACAAAGCAGCTGGGTTTGGTTCCAGGGCTACCTGGAGTCACTTTGTTTGAACCAGAGTGAGAACAGGTCATGTACATGCCCCAGGGAGCCTCAGGAGGCAAAACACGAGAGCGGAGCAGGAGGGATTTGGAAGCGCCAGGCAACTGGGAGCACTGGGAGCACTGCCGGTGGGCTTGGGCGCAGCAGGAGAGCAGCGTGCTGCTCCGATCCCTCCCCGTGCTTATTTGTGTTTAATCAGAGGCCTGAATTAGTGTATCACAAAATACAGACGTGGTGCCAAGCAGCAGTAAGTCCAGTTTCAGATGACCAGCGTTTCCCAGCTGACGGAGTCAGGACCGTGCCGACTTCTCAAGTGTTTACTGGTGCTGCAGTGATTAATGGTGGTGGGGCCAGGAGGGAGGAGGCAGAAGGCACTCCCTGAGTGTTGGATGCCTCGTCCTCTCGCCGTTTCAGTTGTTCCAGCCAAAAGGTTAAGTGGAGATCAAAAACAAATAGGAAACTTTGTCTGGGAAGCCGTGTTCCTGGAGCGCCTTTTCAGACACTCTGGGAGCCGCAGCAGAAAGGTTAAAATTTGCAGCTCAAATGTTAGCTGTGATCTCGCTTGAGTGAGCGTCTGAAAACACATCTCGAGTCTCGGTTCGCGAAATGAAAGCTTCGAAGTCTTTCTCCCATCAGAGGCCAGAAGGCAGCAGGGCAGAGAAGCAGCAACTTGTGGACGTCCAAGATATTGCCTCACCCCGTCGGAATGGCTCGTCACGCAGCCCGGACCGCAGGCCGTGTTGTGGTGGATTAAACAAGAGGGTCATTGAAAGAATGGGTGCTCAGTCAGATGTTTGCAGGCATCTCGACAAAAGGCCTTTCATTCCCCGTGCCCAAGATCGAATCAAAACTCGAGGGCAGCTCGGCACCGAGGGAGGTGGCGGTGGTGGACGTAGCGGCAGCCTCGGGCCGGAGCCCGTCAGTGGAGTCAATGTCCCAAAAGGAGATGAAAGGTGGTGGCTGGAGGCTGTGTCTGACCTGCAGACCTGCTCTGGAAAAGGGAATAAATATCTCAGATCTGTCTGAAGTGCGAGGTGAAGATTAGAAGAAGGGAAGGCCAGCTCTAACTTCAGTTACCTTTGCTAGGGTTGGGGAGAAGTGTTAACGCAGGTTGGATTTCTGAGACCCTTAAATGCTGGTATTTGTATCAAATGTTTGGATTGTGCCGGGTCCACTCTTGGTTTTTCATATTCTACTTCATTTATTGAGTTTGTTCCAGCTTTGGCTTTTTTCTGTTAAAGGGGTGCCACGTAATCCAGCAGCTTGCTCCTTCCCACCAGCCTAGCCGGCTCGCCCCGAGGGTCTGTCTGCGTGGTGCTTTGGAGCTTAAGGTGTGAAATGGACTTCAGATGTGAAGTCCAGTGATCCCTGTCTGGTTTGGAGAGGCTGCAGAGCCTCCATCCTTAGAGGTGTCCAGAGCCCAACTGGACACAGTCCTGAGCAGCCTGCTCTGAGCAGGACGAGGCCATCTCCAGAGGGTCCCTGCCAGCCTCAGCTCTTTGGTGATTCCTTGAGAAAAACTCTTCTAGGGTGCAGGACTTTTTTGTGGGGTACACAAAGTCTTCAAACTGATCTGGTCCAACTGGGTCCACCTGTAGAGAAGTTGGGTTTTGGAGGGGGGAGTGTGATATCTGGGGCCACAGGAGGGTGGTGGGACGGTGAATGCAGAGCTGCTCGAAGCCCCACAGCCCTGGCATCGGGGGCACCTCGCACGAGTTAGCAGGAGATGAGCTTGGCAGGGGTGAGAAGAGGTAAGGAGAGGATTTTGGGACCGTTGTTGCTGCAGGAGGATGTGGGGATGGATGGCATCAGGGAGCGCAGGGTGGATTTTAGAGTTTGGGGACAGTGGGGACAGGATATCTGCTCCAACCTCACAGCGACAGGGGTGTGCAAGGGGATGGGGGTGGTGGCCAAGCTTTGCTAAAACAGCATCAGAAAAGTTTGGGGCAGCGAGCGTTTGTGTCCCAGAGCTTTGGTTGCTGCTCCCCTCTGGTTGGGTCCTCGGAGGGTACCAGCAGATGGAACAGCATTTGGGGGGATTTCTTCCATCCTTCACCCTTCCTAGGCATTTCATAAATGCCTAAATGGTGCTCTTTTAGCTCGTCTTGCGGTCTTTTCTTCTCGACTGAGCATCTGGCATCAGGTTTTCCTCCAGCAGTCCCCACCGAGCAGCCTGAGGACCGCAGCAGTGAGGAGCACGCCACGTTGGGCTGCCTTTTTTCAGGCCCTCATTACGGGGTCGGTGCTGCCCCTTCCTGCAGGAGATGCAGCTGCTGGTTGTCTTCTCCAGGGGAAGCAGGTCGCCAGGCACCTCGCAGAGTCCCTCGTGCCTTTCAGGGGGGAAGCAAGGCTTTTATCGCGCTCTCCGAGAGCTGCTTGTAATTCCTCGCGGCTGGCTGTGAGATAAAGCGGTCTCTAATCTCAGCAGCTAATACCCAGCAAAATTGAAAGCTGCCAAGGTAAAAGGAAATAATTGTGAAAAGGGCTATCCGTAAAAAATGAAGTTAGCTTTAAAAGAAGGAAATTATTTACGCTGCGTTCGGCTGCTGAGCAGGAAGAACAGAGTTAATGGATCTCGCCACTTATGTGGCCGCGTTACATTTCCATTTTTTTGTTGGAGATTTAGCAATAGATTTTTCGCCGTTGCTTAATCCTATTGCTCACCTGATTATTCTGTATTCAAACACTGTGTGTTGCTCCCCTGATTACTCTGTATTCCAACACTATTCTATATTGCTCACCCGATTATTCTATATTTAAGCACTATTCTGTGTTGCTCACATGATTATTCTATATTCCAACACCATTGTGTGTTGCTCACCCGATTATTTTATATTCAAACACTATTCAATATTCCTCACCCGCTTATTCTCTACTCAAACACTGCTCTGTGTTGCTCACGTGGTTATTCTATATTCAAACACTGTTTTATATTCAAACACTGTTTAATATTCCAACACTACCCTACATTGCTCACCCAATTCTATATTCAAACATGAAAACTGCCTGAGCAAACAAAACAATAAATAAATTAATTAATTTACAAGATCTAAATTTGGGCCCTGGAGCATTTTGACCCCATCACGTGGCAGCATTTTTTTTTTCCCTTTTTGAGACCTGGCTGCCGTGGCGTTGGCCGTGCCGAGAGATCCAAGGTCCTTGCACGCTGCCATGGCAGGACTGCAATCGATTCAGCTGCTGGTATGGGTGATGCAGATCGAGGAGAGCAAGCACTGGGCACGTGGGGTGAGCAGCACAGCTCTGCCTCACTTTCCTCTTTCAGGGATGAAGATGCTTCAACACCGAAGCAGAAATTGCTTGAGGAATGCTCGGGGTAATTTTAAGTTCGCAGCGAGTGCTGGTGCATAACTCGCATTTGATTATTTAAGTTTTACTGTCGAATCCAAGCCCCGTTTCCTGTTAATTCCTTGGAGCTCGCTTGCCATTCCTGGCATCGGGGTGGGGTGGAAAAAGCATTTTTGGGATCCTCACTGACCACGGAGAGGAGCGGCTGCTCATCCCATGGGGCTGCTCATTGCTCGTGCCGGGCAGCTCAGCCTGGACGGGATCAGTGTCCCAGGGGCTGCCCAGTCCATTTTTCCTCATCCCTGGCCCAGGCAGAAAATCAAAACATGCCTAAAAGAGGATCTCTAAGCCTAAATACAGAGCAGCAGTCCAAAGCACCTTTTCCAACAGCTGATACTGGAGACTCCTGAAATTATCCAGGACCAGAACAGAACAGTTCAGTTGGAAAGGACCCACGGGGACCGCAATCTAGGACTTTCAACGTGTTTTTGGCTTTAAAGATGCAAATTTAGATATGGGGAGGGTTTCTGGGCCCAGAAACGCGTGGTCTCACCCCTGGTATATTCGATCCAAAAGATGTGGCTTCACAGAGCAGGAGTGGCGAGGCTTATGGGGGCTAACAAAACATCAAAGGTGCAGCTGCTGGATAGCAAGGTGAATCATGAGTAGCTGGAATTGATTTATGACAGGATGGAGCTCTTGTCAAAAAAAAAAAAAAAACACCTAAAATTCAGATGGAGATCAGTCATTTTAGAAACAGAACGCAGGCCCGGTACGCTCGTGTGTCAGAGAAGGCAATTCTTCTGGCTACATTTGAATATAAAAGACTCAAAAGGTGTTCAGAAACAATGGCTTTGCTGTGGCTGTTACTAATAAGCTTTGCAATTCATAAAAGTCTCTTCTCTTTGTATAGAGAATTCATCCAGTGCCCTGTCCTTTGCTGTCATCTCTAGCCCGTATGGATGTCTGCCATGGTGGCCATGGCCATCCTCTACCACTAGTGTCTCTAATCTGGGCCACTATTGTCTTCTAAGCAGAAAAATGGTTCAAAGTGAATGTTTGTTCCCAAAATATGGGGCTGTGCGTGATCCCCTCTGGGGTCTGTCAGTGCTTCTGCAAAGCGTGGTGTGCTGCAGGGCTCGCTGCCTTCTGCACAGCCACCTCCTGCTGCTGTGCTCAGCCTCCTGGAAATCTTGTCCTATACCAAATTCCAGAAATCTGAGCGATTCAAGTCCATTTCCAGACCAGGTTGGTGCTCTCAGTAATGAGATTTGAAAGCCTGTGCTGAACTCGAGGGATTCCCAAAAGATTCCAGGTACCAAGGATGGCTTCAGAGGATGACTCGGTTGCCTCATCAGGTCCAGTGTCCTAATCTGAGGTGCTCTAGTCCTAAAAGGGAAAGGAAAATTAGTGCTGAAGAACCCATTTGGGTGTTTCCTTGAAGTGTGCTCAGCTCATAGTGGGAATATGATGCCAACGTGGGCAATGACACAAGGGGCTCAGAGGCAGGAGATCTTTGGGGTTACTGGAAACGTACATTTTGGAGCTGCAGGTGGTAGAGCTGGGATGCTCCTGCCTGCCCCAGGAGTGATCTGAATTATTATTCGTAATAATCTGAATTCTTATTCATGACATTCAGTGGAAGGTAGTTGCTGTGTCGGTGATGGACATGTCCGGGTGACGGAGCACGTCTAAGAGCAGGGAGCTCCTGCTGGAAAGAATTTAGGGCTTAAACAGAGAGGGTCAAGAAAGCAGAGATAAACCAAGTGGAATGATTCACAAAATTGTGGCAGCTACTGTGCTCTCTGGGATGCCTGCCGTGGTAAATCTACCTGGGGGGAGAAGAAATGGAAGGGGAAAAGGAGACTCGTGTGGGCACAAGCAGCCTAATCAAGGCGGCAGGCGGTTCTCCAAAGCCAAAGGTGAGGTTCTGGGGGCTGCTCCAACCGGCTGCAGTTTTTGGGTGGTTTTTGGCATTTCAGAAAGCTCTGCGATAGCGGGCAAGACAGGAGTAAAGGCACGCACTGCTGGGAGCAGAGGGATAAAGCTGGGCTTGGGGCTGGGAACGTGCAGGACTATGGCCTGCAGGCTTGTGGCAGCGTGTGCTGGCTGGAAAAGCGTTGAGGATTTCTCTCTCCACATCACCTCAAAAATTAAGGTTTGGAAGAAAGCTCCTGAGCACTTCACGTGGAAGCTCAAAGCCAGCTCTGCTTTCCCTTTCCAATGGCTGCCCTTCAAGCTCGTGCCTCATCAACCATGTCAAAGATGCTGATTCCCTTTTCCTGCTGCTTTTCCGCGTGTTTTCCCAAATTTTCATTTGCTGAAACGAGAGCAGTAGTGGAGGGGAGGTTTTCTCTGTGCATGCTTTCAAATGTTGCTCCTGGGCGTTCTCCTATGGATCTCTGGCATGGGTGTCTTGATGCCTTGTATAAATAGACTTGGACGAGTTGTTACTGGAGCTTCCAGTTCCCACGCTGATTCTTATCAAGGAAGATTAGTTCCCAGCCAAAGCTGTTATTTTTTTTTTCTTTCTTTCTTTCTTTCAAGGGATTTATCACATCAAAACAAGTCTGTGGCTTGCTGCAGTGCTGAAACGGCCACATTTACGTCCTCGGACTGATACCGACCTGCTGAGCCACTGGAAAATGGGACGGGGTTGCTGTAGCCTCCTGGTTAGGGCTGGAATCAGGACCGGGTTCCTGTCTGGCAGCTTCGGGAGCAGATAATCACCCGTCTGCACTGTGCCCTGGTGCTCCCATTTTGTGTCCCTGCCTTCCGAGCTCCTTGGGCAGCCGACGGCCCGATGGCACCGGCTGTTTGTGGCCACGCCGCGGCACGGCCAGCTCATCCCCTGGGCCAAGCAGGCGGTGCTGCTCGAGAGGTGCCCACCCTGCTCTGTGGCTGCAATTAAGTTCATTTAAGGATTAGGCAATTTGCAATATGCTTCTAATTGCCCTGCCGGAGCAAAACCAGAGAAAGAAATGGGGATATCGCGAACCCTCTGTGTAGGTTTGGCTCCCCGATAGCATCCAGGCTGCTGAAGCAGCTGCCTGCGAGTTAATCGAGCAGGGACCAGCTCGTTTCCTCCTCCTTTGCATCCTCTCATGAAGCCGTGCCTTGCTTAGGATCCAGAAACAGCAAGCGCTGGGGGGAAAAAAATAACTGCGTGTGTATTCATGGCCCTGCTGCTGGGAGCTGCAAGCCCTGCCAGCACGGGCTGAGCTGGGCTCGCTCGGTTGCGGGAGGGGCAGCTCACCCCAAAAAACAGCTCACCCCAAAATCAGCTCACCCCAAAAACCTTGGGGTTCCTCAGCCCCGAGTTCCCCCTTGGCTTCCTCTCAAACCTGACCTCTTTCAGCTCTTTTCTCCTTCTGATTCCTCGTGCTCAGCACAGAGTACTCGTTTAGTTCCCGTTGCTAAATTGGAAACGAAATGGTGAAACTGGTGAAGCCGGCGGTGGGGGAAGCTAGCCCCCGTGCCACGGGAGCATGATGTGGTTCTGCACAACGAGCAGCCGCTGACGCTGCTACGGGTGTTAATAAAAAGATTGTTTTCCTCGGGGGCTACACCATCTGGGAACACATTTCTGGGCTAAGAACTTCTGCAGGGGAAGAAGCTCCACAACCACCAGAGCCTGGAGTGCGTCACGTGAAGGGAATAAACAAAAAATCTTCTCCATTTGGGTGGCCTGGCTCGTTCTGGCCTCTCCACTTCGGATTCTGCCTTGAAAATATTATCTAAGAGGGAAAAAGCAGTTTGGGACAGCTCTCGCTTGTCTTTTATGGTTGAAGCCAAGGATATAAGCGGGCTCGAGAACAAAATGTCATGCGTGTGTTGGTTTAGGCACGCTGGATTTATTGGGGGAAAACCCACTAGTCTGAAACTTCTGAAAAAAATGCTGCTGTTCTTCACGTGGATTGGATCTGGGCTGAATACTCTCAAGAACCTTTCTTTCCTTCGTTAAAATCACTGTGTGAAAGATTTTGGAGGCGTTTCTGACCCTTTCTTTGATCCAGTAAGTCTGAGCAGCTGGGGAAACTTGAGCCATCAGCCGGTCAGGTCTTTGGTGGTGGAGAGCATCTCGACATTGATAACCAGAAGAAAAAAATCCATTTTTTTTCCTATTAATCTGTGATTTCGGGTGGACTTTTCCAGTCTGTTGTGCCTGCGATGGCTGTACCTGGAGAGTGGAGGGAAGTTGGGCGTATCTCTGACCCAAATCTCTGCTCACTGCTTTGGGTCTGAAGGCGTAGGCTACGCAGCCAATATCTTCCCTGGCAATCGAGCAGCTGGATGAAATAATTTTAAGTGATCCAAATGAATGAGTAGACCGGGGGAAGGTCAGGAGGACTCAGGTGCAGACTCAGCTGTGCTTAAATATTTTAGTCTCTAAGTGGATTGGCATTGTGACCCCGAACATCTAGTAAGTATTGATAGAAACGAAACACCAGACTTTGGATTTATTGCCAATCTTGGTCTCGTGTCGTTTCTACAAGTAGTGCCAAACACTGAGATTTCCAGCGTTGGATTCACCTGGGATGGATGTGCCCCAGGTGGCCGGACAAGAGCGTTCCTCCCTCTCCTCCTCCAGCACTCCCTTCTCTGTTGATGCTGATGTTCCCATGGTTATATGGAAGGCTAAATTGGGGAGAAAATTGCTTCTGCTTGGTGATATCTCATTCAGAGACTTGGACCCTCGTGCTCTGTCCTCTGTGGCACCTTGCTCTGGTGCCAAAGGGTGCTGATGCCCCAGGAATTGCTGAGCGTCCGCACATCTGTGCGAGGTGGTGGGGCAGATCGATACGAATCCTGCCCGGGCTGTTAGGCAGCTCTTGGTTAACGCAAGCCCAGCGTGGAGGCGGAGGCATTTCACCTTTACTCTTTGCCTCCTTCTGATGCCAGTTCATTCAGGCTTCGTTTCTCTACAGCCAGCTTTAGAGGTGGATGTTCACGAATGCCTGCACACCCCTGTACTATGCAGCAGCCCGAACTCCTCATCTGATTTCAGGTGTTTGTTCCTCTTGTTCAGCAGCACAAACATCGTAGGGGCTAAGCCTCTTAGCAGCAGGGGAAGCACTGCTTTATCTCCAGTTTTAATCTGAATCATGATGTTCTCCCTCCTGAGCAGGAACGAAACATCCAAGTTTAAGAGCCTGGACACGTCTTTATTTGCACGGCTGGAAACGTGACTGCTGTGACCTGCAGGAGGCTGAGGGACAGCAGATGGAGCAGGGTGGGCTATGGGGTGGGCTGACTGAGCACTGCCGTTGCTTCTTGAGCATCTAGGACCCGTCAGAGCTGAGCAGGGACTCCTGCAGGTACCGGTGTTTCCCGACTTCTTCCTTCTTTTAAAGCAGCCAGAAAACAGAGGGGAAGCACGGTTTGTTATCTCCCCTTACAGGTGAAAGCTGATCGAGTTTCTGTTAACAAAGGGGAAGCGCTACAGGTGTTCCCCAGCAGGATTCAATGTGGCTTTTGTTTCTGGCAATTTGTTTTCTCTATGCCTATGCAAAGCAGCGAGGTCCCCCCCCGGAGCACGGAAGGACCTTGTACCTCGGGGAGCTCGCTGGAGGTGGCCTTGGCTTATCTAAGGGAGCTGGAAATGGCCTGGGGCTGGTGCTTATGGTTATAGCCAGCGTTGAGAGCCCATCCTGGTCTCTGCCACGAGGAGCCCACAGCTGACGTACGCAGACCTTGGTGACTCAGTCCCAAAACGCAGCAGTTTGCTCCAAGGACCCTTTTATCAGCTGTGACCTTCACGTGTGTCTTACCATCATGCCTAATTTTTCAGTTAGCATCCGTGCCTTGAAATAACTTCATGACTGCAGCACGTCCCACCTAGTCCCTCCTTTTGCTGGTGCCGCGATGCTCGTGTGGAGGTGGGGAAGAAGTGACCTGGTTATCTGTACAAATGATATCGGGGCCAGAAATAACATATTAGTTTTATTATGCCTATATATGAAATAAAAGATCGGGAAATTGCAAAGTGCTGGCCCCGTCCTGCAGAGCGCAGAGGGTTTTTGGTGTCTGCATGGCTTGAGCTTCCGGGGTGAGGGATGGCACTTCAAAATGAATAAGGCTAAATAGCAAGGCAGAATGCGGCCATTCAGTGCAAATTTAGCACCGATTGTCAAACTGTAAGTCAGCTGTCTGCAGCTAATTACGGAGATGTCAGGGAGTTTTGAATTTGTCAGCTGAATTCAAGATTGCAGAACGTTGCTTGCAAAATGTCTCCATTAAAAAAGCAACAAATCCCTCAAAGAGCAGCATATTTATTTGTGGGTGCTCTGGGGCTCTGGCCCGTACTGTTGTTCTGGTGGCCATACAACGAACTGGTGGAGGGTGATGGTAAAGGTAAGGGAGGCAGCAGTGGACCCTGGGCTAGGAAAATAAAAAATGGACTCAATGATCCTTGTGGGTCCCTTCCAACTCCGGGTGTTTGAGGACTGGGAATGGGTCAGCTCTCCAGTTCACTGTATGGCCGCCGTCAGTGGTCCCAGTCCCCCTGTGGGTGGGTGGCAGTGTGCTGTGCTTCTCCTGTGGTGTTGAATCACTCTTCGGAGGGATAAAAGCACCATGCCAGGTCTGGGTGGTGTGAGGGGTTCTGTTTGGAGCTGATAATCTCTGAGACTTTGCTCTGCCTTGCTTTGAACATGTGTCAGGAGGGAAGGGGTGCCCGTGTCTTAGCTCACAAATGGCTCATTCTCAGCTCTGTGCCTGCCTGAGTCATAGAATAATTAGGGTTGGAAAAGACCTCCAGGATCATCTGGTCCAACCATCACCCCACCACCAATATTACTCATTAAACCACGTCCCTAAGCGCCACGTCCAACCTCTCCTTGAGCACCCCCAGGGACGGTGACTCCACCACCTCCCTGGGCAACCCGTCCCAGTGTCTGACCACTCTTTCTGAGAAGAAATGTCTCCCCATTTCCAACCTGAACCTCCCCTGGCACAACTTGAGGCCGTTTCTTCTGGTCCAGTCACTAGTTACCCGCTAGAAGAGGCTGACAGTCTCTTCCAGGCTTCTGTGCCACCGAGGATATTGTTGGTTTTCAGGTGAATAAACTGTGGCAAACAAACAGAGAGCATCTTTCCATTGCAAAGCTCAGGCGGTAAAGCTGTCCCCAAAGCAAGTCTCCTGTGTCTGTTACTCCTTAGCAATTAGTAGGTACTGGTAGAGAATTAAATCCGCTGTAGTAGGTGTTGACGAAGGTACGGTGAGAGTCCTCGCCCCAGAGCTTTCCTGTTTTCCAGAAGGACAAAAGGTGAATGTGAGTCGGAGCTGGATGCCCAAATCCTCCCGTTTGCTCCCCCCTGGAGCTGTCAGAGCACATCAGGAAGATGTTCAGCACCCTGAACCCGTGTAGCCCTGAGAGCACAAATCAGAATCACAGAATTGTAGGGGTTGGAAGGGACCTCCAGAAATCATTGGGTCCAACCCCCCTACCAAAGCAGGTTCCCTAGAGCAGGTTGCCCACGTAGGTGTCCAGACAGGCCTTGAGTATCTCCAGAGAAGGGACCCCACAACCTTCCTGGGCAGCCTGTCCCAGTGCTCCGTCACCCTCACCGTGAAGAAGTTCTTTCTCATGTTGGTGCGGAACTTCCTGGGCTCCATTTTGTGGCCATTGCCCCTTATCCTGTCCCCAAAAAACACTGAAAAGAGGTTGGCCAAATCCCTCTGTCTCCCATACTTCAGGTATTTATAAACATTGATGAGATCCCCTCTCAGTCTTCTTTTCTCCAGGCTGACCAGACCCAGCTCTCTCAGCCTTTCCTCATAGGGGAGATGCTCCAGGCCCTGTATCATCTTTGTGTCCTCTGCTGGACTCTTTCCAGGAGATCCCTGTCCTTTTTGTGCCAGGAATCCCAGAACTGGACACAGAACTCTAGGTAAACGAACCCGACACCATCCTCCAGAGCAAGGCCAGGCTGCGAGGTCCTTCTGTTGGCGCTAGGCCTTTGGCCACCCAAGACCCTGTGGCCCAGCCCCAAATCCAAACGCCATTGCGATGTGGGACCAAACAGCCTTTTTTGAAGGGACAGAAGCCCTTTTATAGGACCGGCAGAGGGCTAAAGCACTCGGTGTGTGGGACAAGGGGGTGGTGGGACTCGCGTGCTGCAAGCCTTGGCCAACACGTCTGGTGGCAGATGAGACAGAGGAGAAGCAACATCTCCATGCTGTGAGCTCTGCTTTTGGCTGAAGAGCTGTGAAGTCCTGCACAGGGTGAAGCATTGGAAGTGCCCAGTGGGGTCCCCATCCCCGGGGATATTTAAGAGACGTGGCCCTAAGGGATGTGGTTTAGTGATGGGACTCGGTAGGCCTAGCTAATGGTTGGACTCAATGATCTTGAAGGCCTTTCCCAGCCTAGATGATTCTGTGACTGTTGTAGGCACAATCAGTCTTCATTTTGCACAAATTCACCTTCTCTTAGTTGTGATACTTCTTTTTTTTCCACCCATGCTTCCTCTCAGTGGCTGGGGAAGGAGCAGAAAGGAGCAGCCTCCAGGTTGGTCTCCCTTTTCCTACCCTGGGGCACTCCTCTGTGCTCGTGCCCTTTTTGCGGAGGCTGCATAAGAAGGCGATCTGTATTTATTGCACCCTTGAAGGCGTCTGGACACTTCTGCTACTTTGGGATGTGGAAGGCTGTGATGAGAGGCCGTGAGCACGAGGCTGATGAGCGTGATTAAAGGGAGAGCCCGAGACCTCTAGCTGAACAGATGTCCCCTTTCCTCTACGGTTGAGCCACGTTGGCTCGTGAACATCCATGGTCGTGTTGGCCCCTTTCTACAGGAGCCCTCTCCTTGCCTACAGCCCTCAGGCTGGCAACTGTGAGAGCCCAATGCGAAGTTTGTTTGATTAGGCTCTTGGCAAATTGATAGAGGGATCGAGGATTACAGGAACAGCGCTGATAACTAGCTCTCAAGCCGTCCCCCTGGTGCTCCATTAATGGCTTTGTGGAATTCCCATCTCTCTAACGCCTCGCATTTGGGTTGTCTTAAATCATTAAAAAGAAAAAAAGAGCGCCTGCTCTCCGCACTCCTGCCAAGTAGGTCAATGTTTTCCCAGTTGTGCCGTTTGGGAAACGGAGACATTATTCAGAGCGACTTTCCCCAAGTTGCTTGGTGAGTTGAAGACAGGGCTGGAAGCCCAATAATAGTTTCAAGCATTAGTTCAGCCCCAGTCCTCGAGTGAAAATAAGTCACTTGGCCTACTCAAAGCCTGATTAAAATAAATCTCGGCGAAACCTGGCAAAATAAACGGCGTATTCCTGAATCCTGCAGTGTAGGAGAAGTGATCTGGAAGATGGGAGGGGTGGGCAATTGGTGCCGCATAAAATGCGACAAACTCACCTCCTTGTGATGTGAGTGCTAAAAATGCCACCTGATGCTTCCTGTAGGAAGAAATGAGCCAAAAAAAAATGTAGTGGTTGTGCTACCATGGGGTGGAGTTTTGTGGGGTTTTTTGGTTTGTTTCTTTTTGCCTGATCATAACAAGAATAATAATAATTAAATTAAAAATAAAATTTAAAAAAAAGCAAGGCAGGAGCATCACCATGGTGTCTGCGATCGTGTCCAACCCCTTCCTGCCTCTGGCTCGAAAGAGTAAAAACCACAGAGACCCTTCTCCAGCAGTCCCGAAGCCATCGGGAAAATAGCTCATTTATGAAATGGGCACTTCTCGCTGGGAGAATCGTTAGGTTCAGGATCCATCCTCCGTTATAATTTTATTTTAATATGACACTAATCAGGATGAGTTGTTACTCGGGACGTTTTTTAGGCGGAAGATGACATTAGGGAGAAGAGTACGGAGCATGAAAAATGGGTTGTACAGTGTCATTCTGTGGCTACTTGCTTGAGATATTAAATATGTAGGATTTTAAGCTCAGATCTTGTGTTGATTACGCTGTGGCTGGCCAGGTCTTCTCCCGACACTGAGTGCTTGGCCAAAACAGGATTTCACTGTGCCCACAGTTAGGTTTCTGGCTGGCAGGAGGACCTCTCCTGGTGTCAGGTCTCCTGTTCTCTTCCTTTTGCAATCAGAGCCCATTTTTCCTTCCCCTTTGCAAGCCATCTGCTGCAGCTGCGAGCTCAAAACTAATATATGGTAAGGTCAGGCTTGTGTTTTTTTAATTTCCTTTTTTTTTTTTTTCCTCTGAAATAAGTCTGGTCTCAGGCAGGCGCTGTTGTCTGGGAGCATCAGGATTAGAGCTCGGTTTGTGTAGGGGAAATAATTCGCACGGCTGCTGGTGTGCTCTCCTCCTGTTTATAATTGCTCTGTTCAGGTTCTTGTACCAGGTGTATTGCGAACGGGCTTGCAAGTGGGGAAACCACAAATTTAAAAATAAAAATAAAAAAATAATAATAATTTTTAAAAAAGCAACCCCTCGTTTCCCATCCCAGCATCACCTCTCCAGGAGCCCGGCTAATTACGCTCCTCCGAACGAGCCTCCTGGCCCCGGCGAGCGGCTCCTCCTTGGTTCCCTTCGCTGCCGAGCGCCGGGGGAGGCCGGGCGAGGAGGGCAGAGCCTTCGTCTTCACCCACCCACGCTGCTCCCGGGGGCAGGGCATGCTGCCAGCCCCTCTGCCGGGGAGGCACGCAGCGACGCGCCGAGCGCCGGCTCCGCCGTGCGCCCCGCGTTAGACCCCGAAGGCGGATGTCTCGGTGCCCACGAGGAAGAAGAGGCAGGAGGGATGCTGCGGGATGGCGAAGGAGGGGACGACGGGACGGCTCTTTGGAAGGAGGTGGGCATGGGGCTGGTAGATGTGGCTTCGCGTTGCTGGGCAGAGCGCGTCGGGGAAGCTGCTTTGAAGCCGGCGCGTCCCACGGATGTGATTTTTCTTTCGCTTGGCCTTGGTTGTGCTGCTGGATGTGAAAGCCCGGAGAAGAAAACACCCCGCTGAAACCTGTCCTCTTCTGATTGCGCTGCCCCAAGGCTGCGGGAGCGACCCGGTGCCAAGTGGGGCCAGGATTCAGGGGCTTCCCTGCTCGGAGCTGAGCACCTGGGGCTGCCGGTGCCAAAGCTTTGGGTACGGAGAGGGAGCCTGCTGCCGCTGCTCCTCCATTTCCCAGGGGCTTCTTCGGAGTTTTCTAGGCGCTGGGTTTGTTTTCTGCGCCGAAAGCCAAGCAGCAGAATGCCGCATACTCCTCCGTACGCCTTGCTCTCCCCATAAATGCTCGTGCTCACGTGGCCAGCCCTCGCCTACAGCCTCTACCCGGCGGCAAAGGCCAGCTGTAAGCAGTCCTTAAGGACTATTGAGAGCAAGCGCTGGCTGGCAGGGGGACAGCCTTGCTCTTAATTGCTCTTTTCCACCCTCGCTTGCTGTGAAGTGCTCCGAGGGCTGCCGGGAACACTGCTGCCTCTGTTCCCCGCGCAGACGGCGGCCGCGGTGCCCCCAACCCGATGGCGCACGGGACGGTGCCGGAGGCACCGCGCTGCCAGAGCCCGGCACGCGTGATCTGCACGGCCCCGGTGTGGTGCAAGCGCTGCCCCGGGTCCTCGCCGGCATTTGCTAATTTCTTCTAATTGGGCCAGCCTTCGTCTCGTTAGCCGGGCCCTCGCGCCGCAGGGCTGCGCGTGCGTCGCTGCCCAGGATCCTTCGCTTGGGACCGAGATGTTTTCCCGGTGAGCTGCTGCTCCGCAGAGCTCGGGGGATGAGCTTTTTGCTCTCCGATTTCTTTCGGAGTCGCTGCTTTTTTTTTTTTTTTTTTTGTACTCTAATCAAGAGGGTTTTGATGCGGTAATTAAAGACACGGGCTTAATGGGCATTCTGTGGGATGTAAATTTGTCGAAAAGCGCAAGTCAAAAACTTTTTGAGACCAAAGCGCTTTTGTGCTCGCTTAGCCTATTGTAATGAGGGGTGTGGTGCTTAAGGAATATTAATTAGTCCCACGGGTGAGGTTGGGGAGCCAGAAAAATGCCGCCTCCGCCCCTGCTCCCCGGTGGGAGTTCGGGGGTGGCGAGAGCAGGAGCCGCGCATGGGAGGCAGCGAGAGGCAGGGAGCGAAATTCCCCCTCCTTTAAAATAAACAACAATAATAATATCATAAAAAAAAAAATCCTCTGGGAGCCGGGCGCACCTTCCTTGGGTAGCTGGCTCTGCCAGGCGAGTTCAAACCACCCCCGTCCTTCCCCCGGGGGTAGCGGTTGGCTCTCGAATTGCGACAGATCCGTAGCCGGGGCTGGGAATTGGGAAGTCGGGTGCCTGGAAAACGGCCGGGGGCTGGCTCCAAATATCCCCAGCCACAGATTGGGATAGGACAGGACCCCAAGGACGTGTGGGTGAGTCCCTTTGCTTGCGTGAGAACCAGTGCCGAGCGAGCCGCCGGCTTCATCCCTGGCACACGGGGTGAGAGGCTCCGTGGCTGCGTCCCGGAGGCGTCTCGCTATCCTTAGGGTATCCAAATGATGGATTAATTACCCTGCCAGTCCCTGGGAATCCCGGCAGGCTTCCTGCCGATGGGAAACGGGGCAGAGACTGAGCGGTGGTTGCGTAGGCAAGGAGGCAGAGGGCTGGTGGAATTCGGTGGCCGACCCGGCGCGCGGTGCCGACGCGCTCTCCTGCATCGGGCTGGGCTTGAGGGAGGAGGGTTGGAACAGGAAAATGTCGCAGCCCTCTCTTCCCAAGCCTTAAAACCAATTAAAGACAGCCCGGCCTGGGAGAGAAATAGCCGTAGTAATTACAGGGGGAGAGGCAGTGATGAAGGAGAAGGGAGAAATGATAGGACGGAGTTATCAATTAGATAGTGACTCAGGAGAGCCGCGCGGCAGAGGGTGAAATTGCTGACGAGGAGCTCGCTTCGTGGCTTCCCGGCGTGTCCAAAGCTTGTTCTCAGCCGCAGTGCGGGCCCATTATCTGATGCTCCGTGGTCTGGCAGGAGAGCTCGGCTTCCTCCCAGTATCGTGCAAGCTGGTGGTGTTTGGAAACGGGCAGCAGAAGGCAAAGTTTGGATGACTTCATGGAAATGTCAGTAACTTTGGGCAAATAGCGGTAGGAACCAGACCTCCAGACCGTCATTTTTGTGTCAAGTCTTGGAAATTGAGGGAATCAGATCTAGATAAATGTCGGTAATGTGTCAATGTACTAAAAGGCCAAGCAGGGAAGATCTGAGTGGCTGCTCTGGAGACCTGGTGCTTGGGGAAGGACAACCTGTTGGCTGGCACAAAGAAAGAGCAGTCAGGCATTGGGACGGGCTGTCCAGGGAGGTGGTGGAATCACCGTCCTTGGGGATGTTCAAGGAAAGGTTGGACGTGGTGCTTGGGGACATGGTTTAGTGGGTGACGTTGGTGGTAGGGGGATGGTTGGACCAGATGACCTCGGAGGGCTTTCCAACCCTAATGATTCTGTGATTTCGTGGTACCACACGGTGCATTAGCAGGAGGTTGAGTGTGGGTCACGTTGGCGCCAGCGATTTGGCATCTCTAAAGGGAGCTGATCTGATATTGTTGTAATGATGGGGATTGAAGGCGAGTGGCGAATAATCAAGGGAACAAACTGGACCTGGCTTACTCGGCGAGCTGTCCCCGCTGGTGGCAGGACCTGGGGACCCAGTGGGGACATCTCTTGGCCCTTGTAGGGTGCACAGGGTGCTGGCATTGAGGTGCCCATGGCTAATGGTGCCTGGTGCCCACGGCTCTCAGCTCAGCTGACACAAACAATCGCATCCAAGTATTGAGGCTAGAGTATTCGAATTAGAAATCGGGCTCAAATTCCTTTGGATGGAGGTCAGGTGAGGTTTTTTTCCCAAGCTCTCCATTAGCAAATTCTAACATGGAAGAAATGCTTCCCTAAGAAAAGCCCTTTGAGCTGCAGAATTTCTGTTTTGAAGGTGAAATTCGTTCGGGGGAGTGTGAGGGCCTACAGCACACAAAAAAGCCGGAGCAAGACAAGTTCTGAGCTGCAGCACGAGATGGCTTTTTAAAATATTGATTTCTCTGGCAGCTGCTAGCCGTTTTCCTTCGAGATCTGGGTAACCCAGTTTCTTCTCCTGCAGCGTCGGGAGGAATGAGGCAGACTTGAGTCTGGTACTGGGCATGGCACCGCGACACGCAGGATTGTGGCTTCGCTGTAGGACTTGAGGAGCAGAGGTTGAAGCTGGAGGCACCTTTGGGGTCATTTGGTGTCCCCCTGCCCCATCAGAACCCCCCCAGCTGGTGCCCAGCCCCACGTCCAGATGGGTTTCCCAAAGAGGAGCCCCCAACACCTCCCTGGTCCCAGTGCCATGGCTCCAGCACTCATACCACGAGGGTCGGCGTGCCTGGAGCGATGCAGCGATTTGGGGGAACCCCAGCACTCGGGTGTTGTCTCTCTGTTTGGGTGTACTGACTTCCCGAGGCTCTGGGGACAGATTTGGCTTTGTGTAGGTGGGCCAAAGTGCCCTGAGAACCTCTAGAGCTGCAGAGGGTTGGAATTTGATGGGCTTTGAGGTCCCTTCCAACCCAGCTGTGCATCTTCCAGCATCTCCCCCAGAAGTCCTGGTTTGTGTCCGCCCTCTGAAACACACGGTGTCCACCCAGAACATGCAGCCTGGGGGGTGAATAACCTAAAAAAGCCCCAAATGACTCCTTGGGAGGCTTGGGGACGGGTTTGTTCTCAAGCACACCTGATTACCGCCGCCTTAGCTGCATCTCCATAAAAATGCTGCTCTGCAGTGAGCCGGGTGAGACGCGTTTCCTCCCCAAGGCGAAAACCCCTTGGATCCGGGGAGCTGCAGGACCTCCGTGGGAAGGGTTTGTGCTCCCTTCCTGCCAAGAGACCTTGGTAAAAACACTTCAGCTCCCTCGGGTACTGAAAGCTGCTTCGAACCCTGGGCTCTGCATCCCTGCTGCAGCCAGCGGTGGGGCGCGCAGGGGCGCCGAGCACCGCCAGCCTCCGCTCCCTACCGCAGGCGCTTGCTGCCCCCTGACATAACCAGGAGGAATTCAAGGCTTTGTGATAACAAACGTGCACGCCCTGAGGACGCACAGGTGCTGCAAGCGCAGATCCGCTGGCGTTTGGGGTTAATTTGGGAGGATTTGTGGCGTACCGGGGCTGGATGACCGGGGGGGTCGTGAGAGACGCCGGGTCAGGTCTGGGTGCGCTGCCCGCCTTCCTCCGCAGCAGCAAAACCACAAAGCGCAGAGGGGAGCGGGGATTAAAAGGGAAGCAATTTGCATGCAGTTGCATAACGAAGTTGCAGGAGGCTGGGGATTAGAGCGGCACCGAGAGACCGCGACACGATGCGGTATCCCGTGATCCGAGGCTCCAGAGGTGGCTCGGGAAGAGCTGGCTGCGGTAACGCTACCACGCCGTATCACTCGGAGGCTCCTTCCCGAGACAGGTCGGGCTTTCCACAGCCCCTTACCCTCAGTTTTGCCTTGGGCATCTGCAGATGGTTGGGGTCGGCCGATCCGAACCTCTGCTTGGAGCAGGGGCAGTGCCAAATTCAAGCCGGGTGCCTCGGGGCTTGGGAATCTCTGAGCACAGCCTCGGCGGCCTCACCAGGGCCCCTTGCCTGAACGCGAGCATGAAAAATGCTCCGTTATCAGGTGGGACAATTCCTTTCATTCTCTTTCTGCCAAGGAAAAACAGCTTTTCATATCAAGTAGGAAATTATTTGTATCAGTTTGCACTCCTATGCAACAGATATTTTTTCCCCCATCATTTATTCAAACCCCTCGTTCTCCATCCTCTGTGTCCAGCTGCAGTGGCTGGATGCAATTATTTTCGCAGTACAATTAAAATCAGCACACCTTCAGCTACCGTTGCCTTGCATGTCGTCATATCACCACTTTTTTTCTCTCCCCAAGCTGGAATTCTTTAGGAGAAATGTATAAAGTCTGCCATGCACTCGGGGCAGCTCAGTCTGTCTCAGGGTGCTGCCGGATCGAGGTGCTCGGATGTTACCACCGAACAGCAGATTTGTGCCATTTGGGCCGAGGCAGGTCCGTGTGCACATAAAACCAGAGGCACTAGCCAAAAAATTGGGCACAGCAGCCAAGAAGAGCTGCGTTCCCGTGGGATTTCTGACAAAGGTGCTGCGGGGAAGGGCACGGCGGGGATACGGGACTGATTTCCCAGTGAGGAGCCCGAGGTAAAACTCAGTCTGGGACTCTGTTCTGTGTTAGAAAGATCTTTCCAAAACGTCTTTGTGTGCTGGTATGGGATGCTGCTGCGTGGCTGCAGAAGAGCTGAACTGAAATGGGAAGACCGGGGGGAATAAATGGGGCATAAATGGTGAGGGGAGCCCTGCGAGGCAGCGCGAGGAGGCGGCAGGACCTGGTCCTGGTAGGATACGGTGCCTGCGAGAAGCGATGAAGACTGAAGCCAGGTTTCCTGGGTTCAGGCTCCAGGGGAGCCTGATGGGGTTGGGGGAACCCAAAGGTGCCTCCAACCTCTGCCATTCTCTGATCCTGCGATCTGCACCCAAGTCCTGCGAGCTCTTGGGGTCCGACCACGGAGTGACCCCGACCAGGAGGGGAGCGGCGTTCGTAGCACCCCAGTGAGAGATGCTGGGGGTCTTTTGCGGGGTCTGTCCCACCCCCACGCCACGTGCTTCAGGATCCTTCACCAGCAAGCACAAATAAAACACCAGAGTGTTTTTTTCCTGCTGGAAATCATGGCTCATCCCGCTCCCGGCAGATGAACCTCGCCGTGCCGCTGTGCTCCTCCTGTTGTCCCTGCAAGGAACGAGCCGTCCCAGTTGTCGGTGGCCGGGGAATGTTGGCAACAGCTTTCGGGAGGCTTCCCGCAGCCCGGCGACGTGCAGATGCTGCAGGAGGAGCATTCCTCCACCTCCCCGCCCCGGGCTGCTATGCTTCGCGTTGGGGCTGAGCCCAGCCACCCGGAGAAGTAGGTTAAATACCAGGGATCCGAGCGCCGCTCGGCTTCGAAGTCGCGCTATCGGAGCAATTTATCTGGCTAATTTTAGCAAAATGTGTTATTAAGTGGATTAAGGTAATTAAACATTGTTATCGGCAGTGGCTGACATGATAACATGCCCCGCCATGGGGGCCGCTCTTATCCAAAACCTCGCCGTAGCAGCGCCGGGCCCACCAAGGGTGACGACGGCCATCATTCGGGTGGCACCACACGTTTTTAGCCCTTTGGTGGTTTTAGGTTGAGGTTTTGTATTTCGTAAGTGTGCAAACCCTTCGTAAACCCTTTAATTAAAGTCGTTTGCAGCGTGGTTTTTTTTTTTTTTGTTTGTTTGTTTTGTGTTTTTTTTTAAATGCTGCTCACCAAGTGCTGCAGACCCCTCTGGGAAGCAGGCAGCATCTCCCAGACGCCGGCCACCACCGAAGCAATCCAAGGGCTGTTCTCGTGCGAGGGCATCCAGCAGGAGCACAAGGAGCCCCGAGATATGTTATCAGGGCAGGACTTGCTGCCACGCACGGCACGGGTAGCATCAGCTCTGATTTTTGGGTCTGCAGGCATTGGCCTTGGTTGGGATCATACAGAGAGGGCCTGTCCGTGCTTTGGGAAGGGGATTGGACCCAAAAATCTCTTGGGGTCCCTTCCATCCCCTACAATTCTGTGGTTCTGAGCCCAGCAGCGGGCTGAATGTCCTGAACAGCCCCAGCTCGCTGCAGAAGCTGCGAGGTTCGAGGCCCTTTTCTCTTTGTTTCCGTACCAAATTAGCACTCATTTCTTTTCCATGACTGGCTGTGGCTCTCCTGGAACCCGGGGGAGGAGGAGAACAAAGCCAGGCAATTTTTCGGAGGCAGCATGAGGCTGTCGACAGCTCGGCACGGTGCACGGCCCACCTTCGGGCCCCGGATTTGGGGATTTAATGGCAGGTTTCTGCGCTGGTCCCCGGCTGGAAATAACGCGGCCAGGCCTCCGGAGCGGCTCGGTCCTTGGAGCTGCCAAGTGGTGAATGCTTTTACGTGGCTTTTTGGATCATTTCAGGCCGCCCTGCTGAACAGGACAAAGGTGAAACCTCCACAGACAGCTCTGGGCCGCTCTGCTGGCTGGGAACAGCAGAGCCATAATCCCCCAAAATGAGGTTTTTACCCAAAAAGTGCTCGGTGGAACGGGAAGGGAGCTGCAGGCCTGAGGCCGGAGCCACTCGCCTTCTGTTGGGTATCCCGCATGCTGCAGTGCCCGGAACAGAAAAACTATTAGGTTTTGGGGCAAGATCTCGGAGGTTTGGCTTCTGCAGGCTCTGGAAAACATCAAATCTTGAAGCTTTGCCCTTGTGCTGGTGCTGCAGCCCGGTAATCACAGGCACAACGTCCCAGCCACCGAGGAGCTGACGTGGCAGAGAGCCTCGGCCTTGCTGCGTTGGCATGGAGGGCGTCGTGTTGATGGCAGCCCTTGGTGAGAGTTGGGCTTCACGGCGTGGGGAAGGGGCCAGGAGCAGATCTAGGAGCCACCTTCTCCTCCCTGATGGGGAGAAGAGAGTGTCAGGCTTGCCCGTGGTTGCGGCACAGGAAGGGGGAGAGGCAATGCACGGCTGCACCGCGCTGAGGCCTCATGGTGGGCCTCATGGAGGGATCGCCCAAGTGTGGTCAGCTCCGAGACCCCCATCATGAAGATTTCAAAACCAGACCGAAAAAGGCCCTGAACAGGATCACTTCAAGGACATCTGTACCCAAGGGAGGAAGGGAAGGTGGCCCCGGTGACCTCCAGAGATCTGTTCCAGCCTAAAATGTTGTGAAGCAAGGCAAGGAGACATCAGGCAGTGCCTCCTGCGCTGGATGCTTTCCATCTCCCACCCAGACCCAGGACTGAGCACTTAAGGGTTTCTCCCTGCCCTTTGGGGGGTTATTTATTTATTTATCTACTGATTTCTTGGAAGATGCACGCGATTCTGCCGGCAACCCTAGTTCCAGAACACTAGCTGCGTCCTCCTCTGAAATTTCCTCTTCCTTTTCCTTGCGTTTTCGGGGACTTAGAGGTTTCCTTCCCCTCTCACAGAGGGACCTCCTGCTGCCTGGGGGCTCCGGGAACCCCCTGCAATACAAATCCATGCGTAGCAGGGAGGCCAAGCTCGTAGGGCCGAGAGGAATCCTCTGCTGCTGCCAACGGAGGCAGCAAATGCTCTCGCACCTGCCAAGTCACTCTCGGGGGACGTTAATCACTTTAATTCGGGGGTTTTGCCCTCTGTGCAGCTTTTCCTTCTGCAGAGCCCGTGCCAAGGATGGGCAGAGCATTCCTCCTCACCCCACCGATGCCATTTGTGCGTAGAAGTCGCCCTGTTAGATGACGAGTTCATTGACATCCCTGCTTTTTTTTTTTCGAGGTAAAACGCCCAACTTTCAGTCCTGGGCTGACCAAAACAAAAAGAAAAAAAAAAAAAAAAGAAATCGCTTTTATTTCTGGCATTCCATTTTTGAAGTTTCAAGGTTGGTTAGCCCTGTCGTGCCGCCGCTCGCTTTCTCCTTAAGGTCAGCTGCTTTTCCCCCGGGAGAGCGGGGGCAGAAAGCAATTTTGCTCGCGGGCTTCGCTGCGCGCGCCTCGTAAAAATCGACTTTGTCATCTCACCCAAGGGCACCCGTGGGAAGTCTTCGGCTGCTCTGCTGGGGCGCGTTCTGGTAGCGTGCCTCGCAGAGCAGCGCCGGGATTTTGTGCCGGGTAAAAAAAATGGTAAAAAAAAAAACATGGAAAACCTGGTGCAGAAGGGCAGCCTTGCTGCTGACCGTGCAGTAAAAGTAATGCAATAATTTTCCGTTGATAGGATCAGTTATTATCTCACACGGGAGCTTGGCATGAGAATGCCAGAGGTAGGGAGCCAGGACTTTTTAGTTTCCCTTTTTTTCTTCCAAAAATTATAAATTTTAAGTTGAACTGCTTTGCTCACGTGCTGTTGTATCAGAAATCACAAATCTGATTTCGAGCAGGAACACGTGGTTGTCGTTGACTTTACCCAGTGCCCACCTCCCCTCCCGTAGGAACCCTGAAATCTCAGGATGGTTGAGTTTGGAGGCGTCTTTGGGCCCCTTTCCATAAACCCAGCGCTGGAAATGCAAAGCTTTGGGGCAAGATTGATCCCTTGGGAGACGAGGGGCCGTGCTGGGTGCTGGGGGGCAGCGTTTGGGGCTGGAGGGGGGGGAGATTTGCTCCTTTATCTCCCTTCTGAGCCGCGCTGGCAGATTGAGTGGCAGATTTCGCACCAACTGTGCCGAGCGATCGGATCCCGCGCCCGGGCACGCGGCGTGCTACCGGAGGGATTTGTCATAGCACGGCATATGGCCGGGTGTCAGGCGTTTTCCCCTCCGTTCTCGGCCCGCTACGCGTGTCCCAGAGGAGCAGTGCAGGCGTTTGGCTTTCCTCTGCGCGTCCTGGTGGGTGGGGGGCAGCAGGAACCCCCCCCCTTGGCGCACGGCTCTTGGATTTCGGCACGGGGTGGAGGGGTTTGTGCCGTGTCCACCTGCCAGCAGCAGGCTTCCTGCTGCTCTGCCAAGGTTTTTTTTTTCCCTTTTTTCTTTTCTTTTGTGGTTTCTGTTCTTTTTTTGTTGTTTTTGTTTTTCTAAATGAGATTGCTGTCCAGATTTCCATCCAGGGCTAGCATCTCGGCGCTCTGAAGCAACGAGCACTCTCCGTCTTACAGCATTATCTGCAGGTCCTACAAAAACCACCCCGTCGCCGTCGGGAAGAGGGGGAGGACGGCTTCCAAGCGTCCTCTTCCTCCCAGCACAGCGCCGAGAGGTTATCTGATATTTCGGCGCTCGCTGGCAATCTCCCCGTGCCGCGGGGAAAGGTCATCTTGTCTTACAGCCTCTAATTGCTCCCGGCGTCCCGGGGATTTTTGGGGGCTGAGCTCTGCAGCAGCAGGACGTGCGGCAGCCAAAAGGGTTAAACGGGGGCTGCACCGCCTGTTCCCCCCCCCTCGCCCCCAACCCAGCCACGATGGGAAATGAAACCGCGTCCGGAGGCGGACAGGTGGCCGCTTTTGGCCCCAAAACGGGGAGCATCACCTGCTCGGGAGCAGCTGCCGCCGCATTCCCCCAGCATCATCCAACGTCCTCCTCTCCTCCCCACGATGCCTGCATGGATTATGTGGGGAAGGGCCAGCTGGGCACGGGGACCCCAAATCAAATCCATCAGGGTGCGTGTTGAGGGGCTCGCACTCCGCACTCGGCTCGTCCCCAGCCGGGCTTCACCGCGTTCGCTTTCTGAAGCCGTAAATTAAGATGAGGTCCTTCAAGATTAGGTCAGCTCGAAGTCACGGCGGCACCAAAACGAGGTTTTTTCTTACTCAAGGAGTCAAAAATTAAAAAAAAATGAAAGCCAGGAGCGCCCCGCACACTTGGCTGGGGTTCGGCAGCTGCGACCGCTCTGGAATCCGCGCCTGCTCCGCTCCCTCACCACCCCTCCAGCACGGGGCCAGCTGCCAGCCAAGAGCTCTTCCCCTGCCCGTAATCCTGATTTCTTTTCCCCTAAAAGCTGTTTTTCCCCTAAAAGGGGTCAGTCCCCCTTTGGGATGCTCATGCTCGTGCTCGTTTTCCAGCGCTGGGAACTGAGGCGATGGGATTCGGAGAACTCCCTTCCTGCAGAGGTTTTGGGGGGCAGGGGGAAGTTTTTTCCTCCTGATTTTTGTGAAATTGAGACAGGTTCCTGCTTGTCTGCGGGCTTCTGGCAGATAGCGTAAGGTTCAAAGCATTCCTCTCAGTGTTTCACACTTCCAATATTGCAGGGAGATTATTACTATTAATAACTTATTAATCATCTTTCCTCTGAAGATTTCATTTGGAAAAGCAAAATAAGAATTTTTTTTATTATTATTATTATTTTTAAGCAGCATCAGAGCCAGCGCTGGCACGTCCCCGTGCTGGGGTGATCTTCTTCAGTCGGTTTAATTTTTAGAAACTTCAGGGCTGAAAATTCGGGTCTGTGAGCACAACGCTGACAACAGGGGGGAGACACCTCCAAAACCCAGCTCTGCTTGGGCCGAATCCGTCCCATGTCCCCAGAAGAGCAGCGTGGATGATGCGTGAGAGGTCTTGTCTGGTTTGGCCAGGAACACAAGTAGGGATTGAAATAAAACCAGGCTGGATCCTTCTGGCTGGGGGCTCCTCCTTGGGGATCCCCAAATCCACCTGGATTTGGGGCTGGGGGTCTCTGGTGGGGTAGGGGGGACCCGGAGGAGCCTCCAACCTCCGCCACCCTCACTTTTGGTGCACGACCCGAGCCACCTCTGGAGAGCACACACCAACTGCACCCCTGGGTGCCCGGGCAGGACGTTTTTAAGAGAGAGACTCCAATAACCTCCAGCTAAAGGCTGAGCAGCTTTCACGCGGCCGCTGGATTCATCCCCAGCCTGTTCGTCTTATCAGCTTTCTGGCAGCTTCCTCCGCTTTCGGGGGGGTTTAAAGGAGATAACGCATAGCCCAGTGAAGTTCGGATTGGGAGCATCTGCCCTCGCCAGAGGTCAAACTTGCCCCGATAAGAGGAGAGGACATCGGAGCCGCCCGATCCTCTTTCCAAAGCCCGTGCCATGTCCCCGTGTCCTCTGCGCCAGAAGCGCTGCGATGACACCAAAGGCATCAGCACAAAATGGGGCAGTGGGGGGGGTCCAAGAGCTCCGTGCCTCTTCCTACACCTCCCTGGGACAGGGATCCACCTGAGTTGGGCTTGGTGGTCCCGGAGACCCCCTCCAACGAGACGAATTTGGTGAAATTCAGGCAGCGGAGCAGGACCTCGCCGTGCCGGCCGCGGCTGGGAGTCCAATTTCACAGCCGCCCCCGCGGGCTCGTCCTCCCCGAGCTCCTCGCGTTCTCTTCTGAACCCCGGTTGTGTTTTTTGGCTCAACCACCAAATGCATTCCACGCTTTAATTGCGTGCTACGGAAAGTAATTTCCTCTGGTTGTCTCCTAAAACCCCCCCTTGCCAGAGAACTGCGGAGCGACCGACGAAAGGCGTCCTGAGAAAAGGAACGAGGAGCCGGCCCCACATCCACCCCAGATCCCAGCTTTTCCCCGTGGGGCTGCCCCATGGGGTTGCCCACGTCCTGCCCCGTCCTTGCTGACCCTTGGGCCACCTTCCCAACCCATGAGGGCGCGGGGGATTCCTCCAGGACCCCGAGGGGCTCTAAGCACGTTACCACCAGGCCCTGAACTCCAGACTGGAAACCATCTCCTCGCTGCTCATTCCGTGGAGTTTTCAACCTTTTTTTTTTTTTTTTTTTCCCCTGACATCTCAGTTTGACGTAGCTTATTAATTCAGCTTCATGCCCAACAAAGGAAGACTTCAGTGCGGGAACGCCCCCACCCCTGTTTGAACCGAGTCCTCCTCCCCTGGCTTTATTTCAGGTTCCTTTTTTTTTTTCCTCCCCTCTTTATCCATCAGCCGCTCCCCGTGCCCGACGCGCGCACGCCAGCTCCTGGTGGATTCCTTCACGGAAGCCTTAATTTTCTTTTGCCACCTCCATTTGAGCTTCGTTTCTATGGGAACGGAGAAAAGACAGGCATGGAAGCCTCCTGCTCCCATCTCCCCACCGGGACACGCGTTGGGCATCGTGGGGCCTCGTCTCACAGCCTGGTGCCAACCCTGGTGTTGCTCACCCCAGATCCTGGCTCCTTCAACCCCTGGTAGAAGCTGGAGAGCATTGGGCACCTCCATCAGATCTCAGCTCCTGGGCATCCTTGGCAGAGCTGGCTCGTGGTGGGGACGTGGTGACACTTTCGGTGGTCACTTTCTGCCTCGAGGGATGGAGACGTGTCCCTCGTGGTCACCGTTTGGACACAGCAGGCTGTGGGCCTCAGCGGTTGCGCTCCGACCAGCTGGGCTTTGCTCCTCACCCATCCTATGAGCTTCTCCTCGGAGCTCGCCCACGATGGGGGAAGATGGATTTCGTTTTCCTGGCCCTTTGTTGCTTGAGCAGACCTCGCAAAGAGGCGAAGGCACGCGCAAAGTCTCTCCGGTTCCCATAGCGATCGTGATACCAGCATTAAAAAGCGGCCTTCCAGGTGATCCCCATCGCTTCCTCCAGCTATCAGAGAGGGAAGGAGGCAGCAGGAGAGCCGGGAGGCTCAGCCCTATGCAAAAAATCCCTCTGTTACAGCTCAGGCTCCCCACCGGGCGGGCTGGGAGCGAGCGGCCCCGGCGCTTTCTCAGGGCGCGTTCCAAGCCAAGCGCCCGCAGCGGTGGCACATCTGCCTCCACAGTGCAGCCGGGGCCCGAAATCACTCGGGGGGGTGCGATTTAGATTGCAAATCACCTCCGAGTTGTAAATCCACACCGTCCCGCCTCGTGTTGTCAGCTGCCAAATTCCCTTGGGACGACTTTTGGGTTTTCCGTGCGAGCGCCGGAGCTGTCGTCAGGCTCCGAGCGGCAACAAGAGTGGCTGGGGAAGGGGCTTGAGGTGCCTTTGAGCACCCCCATGCAGCAGGAAAAGGACCCTGAGTGCTCTTAGTATCATAGAACAAGCGATTTAGGATGGAAAAACCTTCAAGATCATCATCATCAAGTCCAGCCATCAGCCTGAACCCCCCGAGTCCCACCACTAAACCCCGTCTCCTCTGGCACGTGGTACAACAGGCCGGTGTTGAAGAGGAGAAGTTCTGCTTGTTTGAAGGTTTTAAATGGGATTATGTTGAACTGAAAATATTTTTTTCCCAGGCTGACTTGCTTGGGGGGCATCTCATGGAGCCACGAGGAGCTTGGAGGGGTTGGCATGGGAAGGAGCATTACCCACGGTGTCCCACAGCTTGAGGAACGCCTCGATCCCCTCTTCTTTGGGCAAATCGCCCCCAAAAATCTGTAGGCGGAGGGGATGGAGAGCACTTGGGCTTGCTGTGCCATGACAAATTTTGAGAGTGCAAATTCATGCAAAGTGTTCAATATGGATCTTTTTTTTTGTGGCGCTGAGGGACGTGGTTTGGAGATGGGACACAGGGAGGTTGTTGGTTGCTTTTGGGGATCTTCACAGAAGAGTGGCTGAGGTTGGAGGCACCCCCATGTCCACTCTGTCCCCCTCTGCCCCATCAGAGCCCCCGAGCTGGTGCCCAGCCCCACATCCAGGTGGTTTTGGGGATCCCAGCACCTCCCCGGCACCTCTTGAAGCCCCCTGGGAAGCTGAAGGCTGGGTGGGCGTTGGGGATGCGTCATGGCGAGGCTCGGCGCTCCATGCTCTGAGCCCTGGCTCCCTCCCAGCAGCAAGCAGCAACTGGGGACATTTCAGTCCGGGTGCCCATGAGATGCAAGGTGACAGCAGGAAGGGCACGATGCCCCGAGGAGCCTGCAGCTCCCAGAGAACGCGGTGCCAAAATGCCCTGCCAGCCCCAGGGCATGCCCGCGTGCACGGCAGAGCTCGTGTCTGCCTCTAAACCCGGCCTGGTTTCTAATCTAATAAATGTAACGTGGCCAAGGCGAGCCTTGAGTGGAACAGGCTCTGACACCCGCACGAGAGGCGTGCTCCGTGTTTTCCCCTGGAGCTCTCCTTCTGGTCGGGATGGATTTGGTAAGCGGCAGGGAGCGGAGAGACCGAACTCCACGAGCGTCTGCAGCTCTTATTCCTCTGGGTCCTGCTCGCAGTGGTCTGCCGGGAGGGTGGGAGAGACACCGGAGACAGATTGGTGATAGCATGACCACGTTTGGCCACGATTACCAACGGTGCAGGTACTTGGCGATTGCATCTGCTCCACTTTAGGGGTCCCTGAGCATCCCCAAGCATCCCCATCCTCGTGGTGGCCTCCAAAATTCAACAGCAGCCCGAAGGAGCTCTACATCCATCACATCCTTGCCACCCATCTTGGTTCTTCTCTGCTTCTCCTGGTTTCTTAAATTAGCTTGGAATTCACAGAACCTCGCTTTCTTGGTTTTCTTCCACGGTTCCTTTCCATCCTAGATATTGGGGTAGATCACGAATGGCTCTTTGTGTAAAAAAAAATGTGTTTTGAGTCACGAGATGCTGTGAGCACTTGAGGCTGCATGCAAAAAGCTTGAAGTGTCTTTGGTTTATGGATTATGGCCAGAGGACTGATCTGGAAAACTCACCTTGTTTTTTGGGGGATCCATCCCCAAAGTGCCCAAGCTGGGGGTTTCCGAGAGTTTCTGCATAACTGATTTATGGTTATAAGGATATATGGTTATATGGGAGCCCGTCTGCGCATCTCCCGTGGTTGTTTTTTGGGGTTTTTTATCAGTCTGTAACCATTTGGGATCGCTCCACCCTCGGCACTCACTGCACAGTGCCGTGTAATCAGCAGGATGCAGGGGCACTGGGATCGAGGTTTCCTGGCGTTTTGGGGCTGCTGCCCCCAAAGTTTGGTAACCCCATCCCGCTCAAAGCATTTTTGCTGTAGCTGCGTGTCCAACCCCGATTTTTTCCATCTCCCTTTCTCAGGCCGTTTAGTGAGGAAGTGTTGCACCTTTCAGGTTAATGACGTCTTTTCGTAAAAAATATTAATTGGCACTGAAACCACCGGTGCGGGAACAAGCCCTCGCTCCAAGCACTTTGATACTCTGCTAACTGCTGACGCTCAGCAGTTCTCCGTGCGCTCAGCAGCCAGGGCTTTCGAAGGTTTGGCACCGAGGAACTGTCCCTGGTGGCTGAAACAATTTTTTAAGTAAAACAAATTTTAAGTGAAGCGCGTTTTAAGTAAAACGAGTTTTAAGAAAAACAAATTTTAAGTAAAGCAATTTTTAAGTAAAACAATTTTTAAGTAAAACACGTTTTAAGTAAAACAAATCTGGAGCAGAACATTCCTGCAGGGTGCCACGCGCGTAACGAACCAAGTTGTGCTGCTCGGAGGCAGAGAATCAAAGCAACTTGGGCACTTCGGGGTGTAATTGGGTGTTTCTGGGTGTAGTTGGCTGCTTCTGGGTGTAGTTGGGTGCTTCATGTTGTAGTTGGGCACTTTGGGTTGTAGTTGGGTGTTTCTGGGTGTAGTTGGGCACTTTGGGGTGTAGTTGGTTGCTTCTGAGTGTAGTTGGGTGCTTCTGGGTGTAGTTGGGTGCTTCTGAGTTTAGTTGGGTGCTTCAGGGTGTAGTTGGGCACTTCAGGTTGTATTTGGGTGCTTCTGGGTGTAGTTGGGCACTCTGGGGTGTAGTTGGGTGCTTCTGAGTGTAGTTGGCTACTTCTGGGTGTAGTTGGGTGCTTCAGGTTGTAGTTGGGTGCTCTGGGTTGTAGTTGGGCACTTCTGGGTGTAGTTGGTTGCTTCTGAGTGTAGTTGGTTGCTTTGGGGTGTAGTTGGGTGCTTCTGGGTGTTTTGGGGCGCTTCAGGTTATGGTTGGGTGCTTCTGGGTGTAGTTGGGTGCTTCTGGGTGTAGTTGGGCACTTTGGGTTGTAGATGGGTGCTTTGGGTTGTAATTGGGCACTTCAGATTGTAGTTGGCTGCTTCTGGATGTCGTTGGGCACTTCAGGTTGTGGTTGGGTGCTTTGGGGTGTAGTTGGTTGCTTCTGGTTGTATTGGAGTGCTTTGGGTTGTAGTTGGGCACTTCTGGGTGTAATTGGGTGTTTCTGGGTGTAGTTGGCTACTTCTGGGTGTAGTTGGGTGCTTCAGTTTGTAGTTGGGTGCTTCACATTATAGTTGGGCGCTTTGGGTTGTAGTTGGGCACTTCTGGGTGTGTTTGGGTACTTCAGGTTGTAGTTGGGCAGTTTGGGTTGTACTTGAGTGCTCCTGGGTGTAGTTGGGAACTTCAGGATGTAGTTGGGTGCTTTGGGGTGTAGTTGGTTGCTTCTGGGTGTATTTGGGTGCTTCGGGGTGTAGTTGGATGCTTCGGGGTGTAGTTGGGTGCTTTGGGGTGTAGTTGGGCACTTCAGGTTGTAGTTGGGTGCTTTGGGTTGTAGTTGGATGCTTCTGGGTGTAGTTTGCTCCTTCTCAGGGTCTGTTAATGGGTGGCGAGCCGCCTGCTGCACGGCAGGCGAGCATCCCCGCCACCAGGCAATCACCCGAGGGCTGCCAGAAAAACGTCACTTTGAGTGGAATCTGCTCAGAAAAGGACTGATTTAAGAGGAATGCCCCCCCCCGGCTCCTTCCCCCTCTTGCCATGGGTCGCCTCCTTCCCCATGAGGCGCACGCACGGCATCGACCCGCTCTCCTGACCCCGTTGTGCTCTGCTACAGAAAGATGCTGGCTCGGCTGTTTTTTCCCCTCGTAACTGCGGTTATCAATAAACCCCACGTCATTTTAAGTGCGAAATAGGTTGGAATTGAGGCTGCTCGTAATTGGGTGGTGTCACGAGCTTTCCGGGCACGCGGCGCGGCATCGCCCCGTCCCTAGGGAAGCGCAGGGTGAGCAGCCTGGCCTGAAATGGGAAGAGGAGGCTGCTGTGGCTCAAAGATTTGGGTTTTTTTGTTGTTTTTTTGTTGTTGTTGTTTTTTTTTGTGGCCTTCTGAAAAATGTTACCGAGCTGAAATGAGCCCAGGGTTCCCCTCATCTGTCTGTGTGCTCTCAGAAATCGAACCTGCGCATCAGCGGGGCTCCTTCTCGGGGCAGCGCAGGGAGTTGGGGCTTTGGGGTGAGTCCCTGGGCTTTTGGGAGCCTTTCCAGTGGGTCCCTGAGCCCCTTTCCCTGCAATTCACCACTTATAAACTCCTCTAAGGTCTGCGCTCCTGTGGGCTGTACCCGATGCTCCTGCACGTGGCTGAGGCACGGTGGCTCCGAGCCCCTTTGGCTACGGGAGATTGCAGCCGACTTCTCTGCTCCATTTTGGGTGGATTTGGGAAATAAAGGTGGTGATTCCGGGCTGAGCCCGCTCCTGGCACCCAGAGGAGTTGTGCTGCACCCGTGACCCCATCACCGTGTCGGGGTGCACGCACAGGTTGTCCCGTGCTGATGTCGATCCGGGGCCAAAATCCCAAAAATGAGAAGGGCTGCGCCACGCCAGGCCCCAAATTAAAGCCTTCAGCGGGGACCTGGAGAAAATGTTGGGACTCCACAGAGCTGGAAGTGGCCTCCAGCTTTATTCTCACAACCTGCACTCAGACTGGGGAGCGTAGACGGGCACAAATCCCACGTAAGGACTTTTCATTCATAAGGACATCCCCTTTATCTTTTTACTTAAGCCCACACACAAAAAAAAAAATGAAGAATTTGAATAAAACCTGGCTGGCTGTAAGCCTCAGCATCCTCTGGATTAGCGAAAGGTGACGCCTGGGGTGCTCGGGGTAATCTGAAAAGTTGGTTGATTCCCGTTGTCGGTGCGAGGACGAGTTAATTAAACCTGCTTTCACGTTCCAAGCCCTGCTTTGCCGTTTAAACCCCCCTCCTCTCTCTGCTTGCTCCCCCGCAGGCTGGAATGGGTGGAAATCATCGAGCCTCGGACGCGGGAGCGCATGTACGCCAACCTCATCACGGGGGAGTGCGTCTGGGACCCGCCGGCCGGCGTGCGCATCAAGCGCACGAATGAGAACCAGTGGTGGGAGCTCTTCGACCCCAACACCTCCCGCTTCTACTACTACAATGCCACCACGCAGCGGACGGTGTGGCACCGGCCGCAGAACTGCGACATCATCCCCCTGGCCAAGCTGCAGACCCTGAAGCAGAACACGGAGTCGCCGCGAGCCTCGACGGAGAACAGCCCCGGGAGGAGCAGCAATGTCAGCAGGGAGGGCAGCACCAGCTCCTCGCTGGAGCAGGAGCTGGAGGGCGGCGAGAAGGTGCCCGAGCAGACGAGGTCGGGCCGCCAGTCCACCCAGTACGCCGTGGTGAAGGAGGAAACGGAGAGGTGAGGGCGGCCGGCGATGGGGCGCCGCGGTGCCGCGGGGTCCGGGGCCGGTGCCCAGCACCATGGAGGGGCAGAGAGTGAGGTTCTGGTCCTGCAGCGGGGAGAAATTCATCAGGAAGCTCCCCTAGCGAGGTCTGGAGTCTCTTAAGGTTTATGGTTTGCTCATCTGTTGAGTAGTCACTGGAGGAAGAGGTGCAGGCACCCGTGGGAGCTGCTCCTCCTCGTTAGCGCTCGCTGAGGTGTTCTTTCCAAAATAACTCCCTGGCCTCCAAAGCGTGGTGCTGCAGGTTTAAAAGCTTTTTCCCTGTGGGTGCTTCCTCCCCCTGTCTCCCCAGCACGGTCCCTGCTGCTCCCCTGCACCTTTTGGGGGGGTTCCTGGTGCGAAGGGGGAGCTCCCAGAATGATTTAGGCAGGGAGCCTAAATCATTCCATTATTCTTTGATTTTTTCTCTTTTTTTTTTTAAGCTGCCCATTGCTAAGACCTCTCCAGGCCTCGTGGCTGTTCCAGAAGCATCCTGAGGTCCTCGGTGCGTGGTCACCCCCCATGAAGGGTTACAGGCAATGAGCTTTTTTTGGGTGTTTTTTCATCTTCCTGCAGACCACGCACACCACCGGGGGCTTCCAGGGGATGAAGGAAACCCCTCCAGGGCAGGAGCCGCCTCCTGCCTGGGGGGAGATAAAAATAAATTAAAAAAAAATTGGGTGCCACTCAAGGGAGCAAATATTGCTGTGCCGTGGGAGATTTCCAGCTGGGGGTGACGTGTTGGTCCCCTTGGGGGTTCAATCCGTGCCACATCTGGCTCGGGGAAGGGGCAACACCATGGGCTGAGCCCGCTGTGTGCATTTCCAGCAGGGCACGGGGAAAACTGGTTAAAAACACACGGATTTGGGTACTTCTGCGGCCATCAGAGCAGCCCAGGATGCTGGGTGGGGGGTTTGCTCCGCGGCCGGGGGCTTTCTGCATCAGGAGCTGGGATTTTGAGGAGGGAAGGGGGGATTTTGGCTGCTGACCTGCAGGAAATCCCCAGGGACACCGAGGTTCTGTCTCCAGAAGTGGCCAGGGGTGGATAAAGCCAAACACGAGCTGTGCAAATTAAAAATGGATTTTGGATCGTGGTGATGGCAGCGCCAGCTCGAGCGTTTGTGCCTCGAGCTTCTCCGTGCCCGGGGCTCCTCCGCGTTCTGTTGTTGTTCCACGAGCTGGAAAAATGTGAATTTCTGTGTGTGATGTGCTCGTTTTGTGCCCGTGTGAGCCCTAAAACGTAGGAGAGCTGCATCAGGCACGGTGTTTATTATTTTTTTTTTGCCTTGTTGGTGCTTTTTTCTTCTCAACGTGCAGCCGCCTCCTTCACTTTGGGCACCAAGGTGCCTCCCACCACATCCGTGCTGCTGGCTGGTGTTTGAGCAGTGTCTCCAGTTTTCTGGGGGAATTTGGGTGGTGAATGGGACAAGGGTGAGGGTGGAGGTGGTCCCAAGACCCTTTTTTGGGAAGGAAAGGGGAACGAGCTGCGGTGCATCGCTCAGTGTGCCGGAGAGGACAACTGAGGATGCTTTATTTGCAAAGGGAGGAAAGAAGGGGATGGTTTGTGGGACTGGGGAGGGGTGAAAGCAGGATTTTGTGGGTGAGTTGAGTTCATATCCTTAGTCAGAGACAGGTCTGAAGTCTCCTCCCAGGAGAATTAACGCAGGATGCTTCTCCAGTACTTGGCTTTGCCTCTCACAGGAGAGCCAAGGTTGGAAGGGGGCTCTGGAGGTCACCTGCCTGAATCCCCTGCTCAAATTTTCACAGCTTTGAGCCTTAAACTCCTTTCAGCAAGGTTTCAGTCCCAAATTTTCTCTGGTCTTACAGCAAGGTCAACGGTTGACCTCAAGGAGCCATCAAGGCCCTTGGGACCACCAGGCCCAACCTCCAACCCCATCTGTTGGGTCCCAGCCCTACACCACGTCCCTCAGCGCCCATCCCATCACACCTCGTGCTCAGAGGTGCCCCACGGGTGGGGGATTTGGGAACAGGATGGGGGATTTGGGAACAGGAGCCTCTGTTTTGGCTGGAGGCCACGGTGGCCACCGGCTCCTTGGTGCGGCCAACGCGGTTTTTGGGATCTCGACACCAGGTTTGCCTGGGTGGCCAGCAGAGGTGGAGGATTCCAACAGAAATCCTGGCTTGCCCGAGATGTTGCATTTTCTTCCTTAAAATGGGAATTTTATCTACAAAGCAGGACGTGGCCACTCTGAAATCTGGACTGGCGTTGTGTCGGGTCACTGGGTTTGGGCACGCTGCGCCTTGGTCCGTGCAGGGCCCTAGGGGAGACCGACGAGCAGGGGCACCAGGGGAGCTTTCTGTGGACCTCTGTGCCACAGAAAATTGTTTTTTTGTTGTTTTTTTTTTGGGTGTCTTCACCCAAATCCCACCTGCTCCGAAATGGTGACCACGTTACTTCCCAAGACTTGCCCTTTTCTCGCAGGTTTTCCCGCCCCCGGTTCTGAAGGTCAGTAAGATAAAGATAAAGTAAGATAAAATGCAACCCTAAAGATAAAGTAAGATGAAATGCAACCCTTAAATCTCCCTGGATTAAGTGGAGCTGAGCCGAAATAGCCAGGGGAGGGGGTCCCTTAGAGACCCCTTCCCAAAACGGGACCTTGCTGGCTGCAGAGCCCAGGAGGGGAGCCCCAAAAAAAGGGGAGCCCCCTTTTTGCTCCCCAAATCTGGAACACCGCAGGCAGTCGAGGTGGGATCCTACCCCAAATTGTGAACTCCTCCGGGACCTCATTTCCCCAGCAGGACCCCGGTTGCTGGGTCGGGGACGCTGCCAGCCCAGGGAGGGGAACGCAGCAGGAAATTGCAGGTTTTTCAGCAAATGGGGCTAAAACAGAGATTTTCTCTTTTTGTTTTCTCTCCTCTTGCTTTTTGCTCTCTGGCACCTGACGAACGCCACGAGCTCCACGGGGAGACGTTTGCGGGGTGAAGGCTGGGGTTTAACCCCCTTCCTCGTGCTGTTTTCAAATATTTGGGGGAAAATCGTTCCCATCTGGCATTTCCTTGGGGCAAAGCGCTTTGGGGCAAATTGGGGCAAAGCTCCCTGTCCACGTCCTGCTGATTTTTTGTGTTCTGCCTGCACAACAGGCTCGGGGTAGCTGGGTGTCCATCCAACGCATGCACAGGGCGTCCGGCCCGACGTGCAGTTTACATAACAGCAAAGAAAAACATCTTTTTCCCCTCTTTTTTCTTTTTTTTTTTCTCTTTTTTAGAAGCAGCGGCTGTAATTAAGCGTATGAAGCCTTGCGGTCCAGCGATTAACACAGGGGATTAGGCGCTGGGATTTCATTTCTATTCCTGGCTTTGCCACCGCGCTGTGCTATTTTCGGGCACGTCACTTTCCCTTCTTTTAAAAATAAAAGCAGCGCTCGGAGCCGCTGGGAAGCGGTGCCACCTCCTCTTCCAGGGGGGAAAAAGGAAAAAAAAAATAATAACATGATTAGACATTTTTTTTTAGCTCTGCTGGAGGTGCAGTCCCCTTTTCTTGATGCTTTGGGTGCTTCACGATTCATCAAACGGGGCTTGGGCAGGAGCTGGGGTGGGGGGCGCAGAGGGACAGGAGCCGGAGGGGGAGCTCCTCTGGAGCCATTTGAAGTTAATTTTTCCCCTAATTAGCAGCTTTATTCCCTTGGTAGGGCTCAGGAGGAGCTGTTGGGCTGCGGGCACCCTCCAGCTCCTTGGGTCCGTGGCGGGGATGTGGTGGCACCGTGTGCCAGCCACGGGTAGCAGGGCTCTGGGTGGAACTAAAGATGTTGCCACACGTCGTGCTGAGGAGGAGGAGGCTGTTCCCTGTGCTTGGGGGATCCCAAATCCCCAAAAAATCACCACCAGAGCTTTTGGCCTCATCAGTGCGAGCTCAGATGCAACCACGGTTGTTGGAGTTAGCCTGCTGAGATGACAGACGTCGCCCTGCGTGGGCTGCTAAAATCAGAGTGTTCTGCACCTCCCCAGCCCCTCGGAGCCCTGCATGGGCACTGCCAGCATTTGGGCAGGATGAGAAGGAGGAAAACGCCCCAAATTTGCCGTTTCTTTCATGGTAAGGAGGTGCTGCTGTGCCCTGGGGGTTTGCGCAAGGAGTTTGTGCAATGACAGCTGCAGCGGTGGTTCCAGATGCATGAACTATTTAATAAGTACAGGGATCCCTCCAATTAACAAAGTACAATTAAAGGCCAGCTTCTCTGAGCCCCATGGGTCCCGTCCAGGCTCAATTTGGGCTGCTGGAGTCAGGGGGCATCATCCGTAGCGAGTGGGTGCGATGGCTCCAGTGGGATTCGGTCCTGCAGCATCGGCAGGGCTGAGCGGGTCCCCAGCGCCCCAAAAGTCCCCTCGAGCACCAAGGACACCAAAACCTCCCAGCAGCATTGCGAGGACCCTGATCTAGAGAAAAGGCACTTTTTAAAGTGCCTTCCACCTCTGGAAGGTGGGAATTGTCCTGGATCTTGCTTTGCCCCGTTTGCAGTGGATATGTTGCCGACCCTGCCGAACCTCGCTCAGCACCCGCACGGGGATGGCACAGCTGGGGACAACGTGGCCCCGTCTCCACCACCCTGCGCTCTGGGGTCACCTAGGTTGGAAAAAACCTTCAAGATCCCCAAAAAACAACCGTTGGCTTGACCTAGGGCGTCCCATGGCTAAACCACCTCCTAGCCATGAGTCCATCCAGAGCCGCAGGAGGATGGAGACGGCAGGACGGGGACAGAAGGACACGGACAGCAGGATGAGGACAGCAGGACGGGGACAGCAGGATGAGGACAGCAGGATGGGGACAGCAGGATGAGGACAGCAGGATGGGGACAGCAGGATGCCCTCCCTTTTGGGCATGCCTTCTCTGAGAGGACCCAAATGGTGCAGGGAGGGCGTTAAGAGCGGAGCCACTCGCTCTGATTTCGGCACGCACGAACGAGAGCTGCTGGAAGGAGCTGGCTGGAGGGCCCCGGGCAGGCTTGCCAGGCTGTTAATATTTAAGCAGCAGCATTGTTCAGCCCCTGCTGGCCTGGCTTCCGTGGGCAGCAGTGCGTGGAGCACTTGTCCCCTTACGAAGCGCTCTCCGAGGTTTTTAGGAGCGGTGCCGAGCACGGGTCGGACCGACACGGGGCATGGAGCTTTCGGCAATTTCAACCTCTGCCCGGTGACTCAGAGCTCGCTTCTGGCCTCACGCAGCGTCCCCACTGCTGTGTGAGTGAAAAATAGAAATAAAATATAGAATAGAAAAAGAAGGGTTTTGCTGGTGGGGTTTTGCAGACCGGCACCAGCCTGACCTGGGCTTGGGCGCAGCGAGGCGCACGCGGGCGTTGGTTTTGGTAACTTCATGGGGGCGATCAAAGACCCCTGGTTACTCCAGAAGATCAAACGGCCTCTGTTTGTCCAGAGAAACCTTGGGGTCTCCTCCTTGGAGAGCTTCAGCCTGGAACTCGTGGCACTGTGGATGGATTCGATACCTGCCTTCAGTCCCCTTGGCAGCTTCATCAGCAAGAGCTGATCGCCGCGATAACGAACTCAAACTCATCAGCAACACCACAACGACTGCGCTTTGGGGTTGCTCTGCCAAAAATCCAGGAGATCTCCTGGAGATCTCTATCTCAGCACCTTGCTGGGCAGTTCTGGACCATGAGCTTACTTTTAATCTATTTATTGCCTCCGAAACCATTCCTTAAAGATTGCGAGGTGTTAGGGGTGCCGAGTCAGCATCTCTCCAGCCCCATGGGCTGTCCTGGCTCCTGGGCACCTCGTGGAGTTCCATTTGAGGTGCCAAAGCTCTGGAATGCTCTGATATTGTAGTTATGTGGAACAATCTCCATCACCTACGAGCTCACACACCCTTGCACCTCCAGCTGGCACCACCAGAAGCACGACAGCCTCCGTGGTGTTGGCAGGACCTTTGCACCAAGTGATTGGAAACCATCTAGAATTTGTGCGTGGCTCCTCGGACCTCCTGGTGGGTGGGCACGAGCAGGGATGGAGGCTTGGGGAGCCCGGGTCCCATCCTCACCTTGCTCCCAGAGTCCCAGCCAGCACAGTTTTGCCCTGAGATTGAAGGAAACACGCTCGGTGCCCTTTATTTGCAAGAGCCTTGAAAAATATAAGGTTGTACGGGACTGCTGATGATCGGGTGATTTTTTTGTGTATTTTTTTGGGAAGGGAGGGGATGAAGTGAGGTACACAGCATGTAGCAGGTGTCTGGAGCGTGTTGCCGTGGGAGGTGGATATTGCAGCAGGTTCAGGAAGGGATTAAACAAATCCCAGGCAACCAACCCATAAAAGTTGGTTCCTTGGAGGACACCTCCATGCTGATGACCCTAACGCAGGGACCGGGTGCTGGGGGGCACCTTGAGTTGGACTTTCCATGCTTTTCAGGATTTGGACCCGATGATGCTTGTGAGTCCCTTGGCACATTCTGTGATTCAATGAACTTGCCTGAAGGTCTTCTTGACCTTGAGCTTCCTTGAGGTCTTCTTGACCTTGAGCTTCCTTGAGGTCTTCTGGACCTTGAGCTTCCTTGAGGTCTTCTTGACCCTGAGTTTCCTTGAGGTCTTCTGGACCTTGAGTTTTCTTGAGGTCTTCTGGACCTTGAACTTCCTTGAGGTCTTCTTGACCTTGAAATACCTTGAGGTCTTCTGAACCTTGAGCTTCCTTGAGGTCTTCTCCCAACAACCACTGCCATAAACCTCAAGTATTGTTTCCACAGCTTCTTTAGGAAGCTTTGTGAGCATCGGTCCCCTTCCATCAAACCTACCAAGGCTTGCCCGCCGTGGAGGGGACGCTGCAGTCGTGGCTCTGGGTACAGCACGATAAGAGAGAGCTGACGCCTTTCCCTTGAGAAGAGGCTGAGTGTCACGAAAGAGGAGGCACGTGCCTTCACGTGCGTTGGAGAGGGAAAAGGGATTAAGCAATTCAACGCAGTCATAATTTCAGGGCTCAGAAGCCTCATTAAAATTAGCTTTGACAGAAGCTTAATTTTATTGCCACTTGCTTGAATAAATTCTTTGAGGTCTATCCTATTAGGAAGATTTGTTTTCTTCTCCCGAAACCAGCATCTGATCTGAATTTTATTAACGCAAGCGCCTTAATGTGTACGTAGGGCTTGTTAATGCGGCAGCTTAGAGAACTGCTCAGGAGGAAGTTATTTCTCCAGATGTTTGCCGTTACGTTCTGCTGCGGATCAAATGTCTAATAATTTGCGCGGCGCCGCCTGTTTTGCAAACGAGCCTGACGATTTGCACGGCCCTCAGCGGAGATAAAGGCAAAAAAAGACCTTTCCTGTGCTCCCCGAGCAAATACCAGCCGTAAGTAGGAGCAATATCAGACCGCGTTGCCCTTCGGCAAAGATTAATAAGGTGGCTAACGAGCGCGGGAGGGGCACGGCGTGCACATGGTACAACCAACTGCGATGTGGTAAATGAGGATGTGCCCCAAAAAAGGCTTTTTTTGGCACTCGCCCCTTCCACCTGTGTTGGCTTTGGCCAACGGAGCGGCAGGGCTATTAGCGGGAGGAGGGGGAGCGATGTTGGTGAATATCCATAACCCCTGCCCTCTGCGTGGGGCTGTTGTTATAAATCCCATCCCATCCCATCCCCATCCCCATCCCATCCCAACCCATCCCATCCCATCCCAACCCATCCCCATCTCATCCCATCCCATCCCATCCCATCCCCATCCCCATTCCACTCTACTCTACTCTACTCTACTCTACTCTACTCTACTCTACTCTACTCTACTCTACTCTCTCTACTCTACTCCACTCCACTCCACTCCACTCTACTCTACTCTACTCTACTCTACTCTACTCTACTCTACTCTACTCCACTCCACTCCACTCCACTCCACTCCACTCCACTCCACTCTACTCTACTCTACTCTACTCTACTCTACTCTACTCTACTCTATTCTCTTCCATCATGTGTTAAACACCCAATTAATGACTCAAAACTTGATGTCAGGATATAGGCACAAAGCCCAGCCCGACAGGGTGCCCATCTCTGTGGATGGGCTTCATGGATCCTAAATCTTCGTTGATCCTAAAGGCGATGGGACGTTAATAAGGGCACGTGCGCGTCCCGGTCGCTGTTGTAACCCCTTGTTCACCATTACTGTATTGCAGTTCGCCGCCCTCCGGAGTGTTTGAGAAAGAATATGACATTTATCGGGATTACAATGCGGAAGGCCAACTCCTCCACTACAGGTAGCCGAAATTTCCCTCCTGTACCGGGGTTCGGGTCCGAAACGTGGCCTCCACAGCGCGGCGTGGGGCATGGGCAGCCTGTGGGGAAGGAGCTGCAAATATCTTCTGGTTGTCCTCCCCGTCTCCTTCCCTCCACCTGCTGTGGTTTTTGCTTTATGACCGCCCTTAATAAGGGATTCATTTTGGTGTTATTTTGGTGTTTTTTTGGAGCAGGGGCGCCGCGTGCCCTTTCTGCAGCTCGGTGCCGTCTGCGCTGCTCTCTGAGCACTGGACCACGGCCTGGCTGCTGCAAAATTTCATAAAACGGCGTTTTAATATTTTCTTTTCATTCTCATAGACGAGGAAGGCATTTCAGGCAGGCACAAGAGAAGTCGTGGGGTCTGATATGGGGTTGGGGGTGCAGGCGGGACCCTCCTGGTCCATCCCAGCGCATCCCAGCGCAGCGGGCGATGTCTCGGATGCCTCTCGGCACTGCAACCACATTTAGGCTCCTTTCTGGGATTTCTACATGGCTGTGGGCACACATTTCACCTATTTCTTGCTTGTCAGATGGGCGTCAGCATTCTCCTGCTCAGATCGGGGTCGGGGTTTCAGGCGATCGCCGGGCTGAGGAAACTGCCCCAGGGCTTCCCTGGATTTAGGCTGGTGGGGGGGGACACGGAGCGCTCGTGGGGACGTGGAGAGGTGGCAGGGACGTGGAATGGTGATGGGAACGTGGAGCAATAGAGTGGTGACGGGGACATGGAGCAGTGACGGGGACACGGAGCAGTGATGGGGACACGGAGAGGTGATGGGGACACGGAGCAGGACGGGGCTGTGGTGCTGGATCGATGCCACAGCCAGGGACAGGACCCGATGCCTTTTCCTGGGGACAGCACCCCCACTGCGAGTGCCACCCCCTCTCCTGCTGCCCCCGCCCTCTCCCCATCGATTAAAAGAGGAAATTTCGCCCCAATCAGTGCGCACGGCCCTGTTTGTACCCGCGCCTGCCTCACTGCAGGGGACGCCTCCATCTCCCCGACCTCAGCCTGGAAAAATCCCACAGACAGCCCTCGCCGCCCCCCCCAGCTGCAGCCAGGAAGCTAATTAGCAGCTTTGGTTAATTAGCTGAGAGTGGGCTTCCTTCTGGAGGAGCCGGTCTCAAGTGCCCCCTGCCTGCGGGCTGCGGGGAGGTGGGAGCGGGGCTGGCGCAGCCTTGGGGAGGGGGGCTCCTGGCCCGAGCCCCTCCTGCGGGCTCCAAAATCGGCGTCGGGGCTCAGCACCCTGGGGTGCGCGGATCCGCTCGGGTGGGAGCAGGAGCTGAAATCCCCGGCTGGCTGCGGGAACGCGTTGCCAGCTCACCGGGACCCCGAGCACGGCTCCCCGCGGCGCTGCGCCTCTAGGAAATGTCACCGCCACTCCCTGCCTTCTGCTGCCAGCTCCTCTTCATCACGACGAAGGCTCCTCCACCTCCCCTCTCACGGAAGAGCCAGGAGCAGCCACACGAGCCCGTTTCAGCGTTTCCTTCAAAACCCAGAGCCCACAAAAATCCTTTTTCCCCCGGATTTCTGGTCCCCGGTGCAGGTGAGGGGTGGAAGGGATGCGGACCCGTCCACCTGTCCAATGAGCTGCTGCTCGTTCTCCAGAAATTGGGGGATTTTTGGGGGGGTTCCTGCGAGGGAAAACTCCGTGGTATTGAAGGGGGGTGAGGGACGGAGGGCTCGTTATCTCCTCCTCCTGGCTTGGCTCCCGCTGCCGCTAATTGGAGCGGACGCCACGGGAGACGGGAAGCGGCGGGCGGGGGAAATGTTGCACGGAGAAATTCGGGTTCTGCAGCCCCGAAGGCAAAAGCGCCGTCCAAAAACGCACCAAAAAAGTGCCCCAAATGTCGCAGCCTGCTCCTTCCATTCAGGAGAAGGCTTGGCAGGGCGGCGCGCTCACCCCAAGGCAAAAATCTCCCTTCTTTTCATTTAACTCCGGCGGTTCTTCGGAGTTTTGTTTTTTTTTTTTTTGGCAGGGAGCTTCGTGCTTGCTTTGCTCGCAGGCCTCGAAGCTGCAGCAGTATTTTAGGCAGGGAACGAAGCCCCAGGAGACCTCGGGCACCCTTGGAGCGAGCCCTGCAGTCGGCAGATGGGCTGGAGGCTGGGCCAAACCCGAGCGCGGGCGGCGAGATGAGCCCCGTCCCCGCCTGTCCCCGGCCCCCAACCGCTGCTGACACCCCTCCGGTGCCGTTCCTGCTGCTTCTTCCCCGTCGCAGGGATGCACCACGCCGTGCCAGGCAAAGCTGAGCGCCGAGGCGAGAGCGAAAGCCATGTGCACAGCAGGGGAGGCGAGGAGGAGGAGGAGGAGGAGGACGCGGAGAGGCCGGGGGGCTCGGAAACGCACGGCAGAGGAGGCGAAACGCCGTTTGCGCTCCCCCGAGGTTTGCAGAGGAGCCCGGTGCTCTCCCATTTTGGGGCAAAATGCACTGATGTAGCCCCTCGCCGGACGGTGGGTGCTGGCCTCACCGGGTCTGAAGCACCCTGGGATGGCAGCCCTGCCGAAATGCCCGCGCCCGGTGCAGGGAGCCGAGTCGCCGCCCTTCCAAACGCCGTCGGCAGCGAGCGGGGATGTGAGATCTCCATCAGGATCTGAGCTCCGGGGTATTTGTAAGTGTAGCTCTGTGTCTGCACGTCCTTGGGCACGGCAGATAAGGAGCAACGAAGTCTTGGGGGGGTCGCATTGGAAAGATCTCCAAAGGGAACGACCCCGTGCGGGGACGGCGAGGACGGTTCTGCCTGGGTTCACCCTCCTCTGGGTGTGAGCACCGCCGCGCACGAACAACGTGGGAAGCTGATTTATGTGAATTAGTACAACTTAAGGGCTTTTTTTTCCCTCCGAGAGGTGAAAAGGCATTTAATTCTAGAGCTAAATTACTGGCCCAGGCTGAGTAACACCAGCACGAGCAGAGGCAGCGCGAAGAGATGCGCGTGTCGGGGTCGGTCTTGCTTTTGGGTGTTGCAGGACAGAAATGCAGCAGTTTTGGTGCAACGCCCGGTGCTGCTGGCAGCATTTGGGGCAACGCCACCGGTGCCAGTGGCTGCAGGGGAGGATAGGGAAGATGGGGAAGGTCGGTGGTGCTGCTACAGCAGCCCCGCTGCGGTCCGTGCTGGTGTTCCCTGGCGCGGCGCTGATTTTAACGTCGCTGCCGACTGATTTCACATAAATTGGTTTTTCTGGTAGAATTTAGAGGATTTGGGGGGGCATTTCGCAATGGGGTTGCGCACGGGGTTGTAAGCGCAGCCGTGCTGGTGCCATAATTCAAGGGGAGAGGAGCGAAGGGGAACCAGGACGAGCAGAAACACTCGTGGAGCCGACGGGTGGCCCCGGCTGCGGGCATCGTTTTGGGCACGATTCGTGGAGCCGAGCCATGCCTGCGAGCACCAAAAACAGGCACTTTTTCTAGCAAAACCCTGCGTGGAGCCGGGCACGGCCCCATGCTGGCCTCTCCTCGCCATCAGGATCATTTCCACTTATCGCCGTCACCGAGCCGCTCGTGGGCACGGCGGCTGCAGCGATTTAGCCGCAAAAAAAAAAAAAAAAAAAGCAAAAAGCCCTTTTCCGAGCATTCCTTTTACAGGCAGAAAATTAAATTTAGCCCGTGGTGATGCTTTCTAGTGCTCAGCAATAACCCTGGATGGCACGGTGGAGCTCTGGGGTTGTTGCTTGCTGTTCCTGCTCTGATTTACAGCTCTGCCTCGGCTGGGGGACGTGAGGCGCCGCGCCGCGGTCTGCTCGGTGGGGTTTTTATTCCTACCCGCTGCTGCTGAAATAGGGGTGAAATAGGGGTGGGGGCTGAAAATGTGGGAAATGGGAGAGGCTTTTCACTTTCTGGTTGCGGTGCCTGTGGGATGGAGGCGGGTTGGATGTATCGGGGCAGTTTTGGAGGCTCCCCTCTGTGAGAGCACCCCGGGGGACCTGTCCCTGTCCAGGGATGGTCCCTGCACCTTGGTGGCACCTCTGGTGCTGCTGGGGATGGCTCAGATCTGACCAAAAAAAGACATCAGGTCTGCCCCAAAAGCAGGTTTCTCCATCGTGAGCTTCCTTTTTAGCAGAGCTTTCAACCCCAAAGGCACCAGGACGCACGGTGGTGATGCTGGGGGTGAGGAACCGAGTAGGGCTCCGTCCCGTTCCCGACTCGATGTCGTGTAACGGGGGGGCTTCTGGAAGCCCCGGCTGGCACCAGGCTCTCCGAGACCCTCAACCGGGCCCCCATCTGCGCTGGCTGCAATCCAGCTTGAAGGCTGCAGCTGAAAAGCTGCAGAAACGCCGTGCAGATGAAAGCAGTCAAGAAGTTTTCAGCACGAGCATCGCGTGCAGGGTGCTGGTCTTGCTCTAGGAGCCCAGCGGGGCACGGCACCCATCTATAAACGCCCCAAAATTGCCCCAGCTGCTCTGGTGCTGCCAGGAGGTGCCCCCCGTGGTTTCAGAGCATGGGGACGCCGGTGGCACGCGCAGGGGTTCATTCACACACTCGGTGCTCCCCGTTATAAAAACCCTGAGTTTGGGTGTCGTGGTCCTTCCCGGAGCTTCTTCGTGCTGTGCCCTACGTCATTTTTTTTCAGAGTTTCAGTGGAAAACTTCAGGAGGGGGGCGAGGCTGGGGTTTTTGTTGGCAGGGAGGGCGCACGGAAGGGAACGGGGCCGGGTGGGGACAGAAGGGACAATGCCCAAGCAGGGGGCTGGAGGAGAAGGAGGGGGACACCGGGAAACCAAGGAGGGGGCCGGGTGGAGGAGGTGGGATGGGGATGCGAGGAGGGGACGTCCAACCGTGGTGTGCACGGCTCTGGGACGTGGAGCTGCGCGCCATGCCCTGGGCTGTCCAAGATGTTTGGGCTGCCCCCCACCACCACAGGCACCCTCCTTGCCCCCTGACCGCTGTGTTTGCCCCCCCCGCAGGACGTCCTCCCTGCGATGGAACGCCGGCACCAAGGAGCGGATGCTGATCAAGGTGACCGACCGCGAGCCCAGCTTCCTCATGCACCAGGGCAACGGCTACGCGCCCGACGGCCAGCCGGGCACCCGCTCGCGCCGCCCCTCGGGGGGCCAGCAGTCCCCCAACCTGCAGACCTTCACCCCCGAGGCCGACAACTCCGTCTTCTTCCCGGAGAGGAAGCCCTCGCCCTTCTTGAAGAGGGCTGAGCACGTGGGCAGCTGCTCGCCGCTGCTGGGCCGGGGCGACTCCTTCTGCTCCCCGCTGCAGACGCAGCACCGCAAGCACTCGAGCGAGTCGCAGCCCTCCTCGCCCCGCTACGCCTACGAGCCGCCGCTCTACGAGGAGCCCCCCATGGAGTACCAGGCGCCCATCTACGACGAGCCCCCCGTGGACATGCAGTACGAAGCCAGCGGCAGCTACAAGGCCGGCTCGCCCCAGAAGTCGCCCATCCGCAAGCCTCACCCCTTCCTCCAGTCGCCCAAGCAGGGCTCCAACTCGCCCTACCAGCAGCTGGTGCTCACCAAGCAGAAGTGTCCCGACAGGTTCATGAGCCTGGAGTACAGCCCCGCGGGCAAGGAGTACGTCCGGCAGCTGGTCTACGTCGAGCAGTCGGGCTCCAGCCCCAAAATGAAGACGGGGCTGCGCCACAAGTACTCGCCCAACCCCATCGGCGGCTCCTACTCACTGCAGCACAGCCCCTGCCTGCTCCGCGACCAGCGCCTGGACGTCAAATCGGGCGACTACAGCAGCATGGAAGGACCCGATTTCTGCCCCGGGCAGCCGGCGGGCCAGGCGGCCCCGGGCGAGGACTCTATGTCGTGGTCCAGCCAGCAGGACACCATGTCCTCCACCGGCTACTCGCCCTCCACCAGGAAAAGGAAAAGCCGCAAGCCCTCGCTGCCCCACGAGCCCAACGCCTCCTCCACGGACGGCTCGGGGGACCGGGAGGCCCTCGGCGAGCAGCCGGCGGCGGGCGAGGATCGTGCCGTGCCGGCGCGCTCGCAGATGAACCGGACGGAGAGCAAGGCGGCGGAGGCGGAGGCGGCGCGGGGCTTCCCCGAGCCCTTCCTGGCGCAGGCACGCCTGGCGTGGGAGGCTCAGCAGGCTCACTACCACATGAAGCAGAGGAGCAGCTGGGATTCCCAAAAGGACGGCTCGGGCTACGAGAGCGACGGCGCGTTGCCCTTGCCCATGCCAGGCCCGGTGGTGCGAGCCTTCAGCGAGGACGAGGCGCTGGCCCAGCAGGACAACAAGCACTGGAAGAGGAACACCTTCGAGAAGCTGGGCTTCCCCCAGATCCTGCTGGAGAAGAGCGTCTCCGTGCAGACCAACCTGGCATCCCCCGAGCCCTACCTGCACCCATCTCAGGTAACGACCCGGGGGCGTCCCTGGTGGTTTTGGGGGTGTCCCTGGTGTTTTGGGGGCATCCCCGGTGGTTTGGGGGTTTCCCCACACGTCCCACGGACCCTCCGTCCTTTGGGTGCCGCTGCAGCCTTGGCAGGCCAACCATGCCTGGCATCCCCACCACGCTGACGGTTAAATAAAGCTCATTTTCGTTGCAAAGCAGGTTTAAACCCCATATTCCACCTCAGATCCAGCAGGACATGCCCGCAGGTGACACCACAGCCCCGGTAGCTCGAGCTCTGCGCCGTGCTGTGGCTTCAGGAGCTGCTTCTCCTCCAACAGCTCCCGTGCCAGAAACCAGGGTTTGGCCGGCGATTTCTTCGGGGCCGTAGCAGCTGAGATGAGGCAGAACCCAGGGTAGATTAAGTAAAAAAAAAATAAGTAAGTAAATTGCCCTTCTTAATTAGAACATTAGAACAGGAGGACCCGTAGCAGGACCTGCCAGGGGGTCACGGCCAACTGCTGTTGGTGCTCAGCCCCTCAGGCTCTGGCTTTCCCCCCAGCTGTGCTAATTAAGGCCGGGGCTAATTGGATTCAATTGTATATAGGGAAGAAATTGTTCACACTGAGGGCGGTGAGATGCTGGGGCAGGTTGCTGGTGCCCCAGATCCTGGGTCAGCACTGGTACCAGTAGCAGGAGGACCCAAACCAGCACCAGGTCCTCACCAGGTGGGTGCTGTGCGAGGCTAAATCCCAGGCACCCACGTCCTTCTGCACGTGGGATCCAAGGGAAGAAAACCCTTTTTGCCGATGCCTTTTAGGGTCCCACTTGCTCCTGGTGTCCACGAGGACGTGTCTGGCTCCCAAAGTCACTTGTCCCCAGCCTGCTGCTGGTGTCCACCAGCCTCCTCCCGGGCTTGGGGACACCAGAAAACCGTGTGTGAAGGTGGCTCTGTGGATATGGGGCTGGCCACCATCGTCTGCCGTCCACAGTGGGTCGGGGCGCACCGCTAATAACCCTGTCCGGCCGTTCTCTCCCAGTCAGAAGACCTCGGCGCCTGCGCCCAGTTCGAGAGCAGCAGGCAGACCAGGAACATGATGCCCAGCGCCAGCTGCGTCTTCCCCACCTTCAACCTGCGGAAGCCCTCCTCGGAGACGGACATTGAGAACTGGGCCTCCAAGCACTTCAACAAGCACACGCAGGGGCTCTTCCGCAGGAAGGTGTCCATCGCCAACATGCTGGCCTGGAGCAGCGAGTCCATCAAGAAGCCCATGATCATGACCAACGACCGCAACGTCAAGAAGGAGGCGTGCGAGATATTTAAACTGATTCAGATGTACATGGGGGACCGGCGGGCCAAGACGGACCAACTCAACGTGGCCTTGGAGATCGCCACCAAGGGCTGGAGCATGCAGGGCCTGCGAGACGAGCTCTACATCCAGCTGTGCCGGCAGACCACCGAGAACTTCCGATACGAGAGCCTGGCCCGGGGCTGGGAGCTCATGGCCATTTGTTTGGCCTTCTTCCCCCCCACCCCCAAATTCCATTCCTATCTAGAAGGATATATTTACAGGCACATGGATCCGGTGAACGACACCAAAGGTAAGAGGCAAACCGGTGCCGTTGGCCGATGGCGCACCCCATTCCTTGGGTCTTTTTTTTTTTTCCTCTCCCCGTCGCATTCACGCACGTCGTGTCCTTGATGAAACGTGGGTGAGAAACTCGGCGATAGCACGCCAGGAGGTGCAGTGGTTGCGGGGCTGGCCTTAGCACCAACCCTCTCCTCTGGGCGCACAGCAACCCAGCACGAGGCCCGGCACGAAGTGAGCTTGGACACCTCCGCTCACGGCGCGGGCTCGGCCGCCCCCGAGGTGCTGGGTGGGGATGAGCCAGGGGGGTCCCGTCAATTTGTGTGGCCCCCATGCTCTGGTTTCACGTTCCCTCTCCGTGAATCAGAGCTCCGTGGGCTCTGGGATGGCCGCATCCTGAAGATGCAGCAAGTCCATCTCCTTGTAAGCAGGGACGTGGGGGAGCTCCCCCGGAGCCTCCTCCTCTCCAGGCCGAGCAGCCCCAGCTCTCGGGGTCTCTCCTCGTGGAAGTGGGGCTCCAGGCCCTGCCACCCCTCATGGGCCCCGCGCTGGGCTCTCCCCAGTGTGCCCAGTGCTCTCCAATATATACCCAGGGCTTGATTCTACTGGGGCTCAGCGCTCACCCCGTTTTCGATCCGCCTCACTGCCTGGTCATCGAACCCACACTTAACACCCTCTCTATAAAAACCTGAACTGAAAAAAAGGCAGACAGATGACATCCACCACATCCATCTCCACGACGAGCCCCTTGGGGCTCTACATGGGGACAAAATCCCCCGTTGGGGCACGGCGAGGGGCCCGCGGCCACCACCAGCACCCGCAGCAGAGGCACCAAGCTCACTTCGCCCCGCGCCACGCGCTGGCTTTGCTGTGCCACCCAGCGGAGACGCTGCCCGTGCCCGCACCACGCGTCGGCCTCACGCCGCCCCGCTCAGCCACGGCACTACCAAACGCGCCCTCGGCCCACCGGGGCGCTCACCGGAGCCCGTGGGAGCGGGCAGGTTTGAAAGGCCCCTGCCCGTCCAGCCATTTTGTTGTTTTGTTCCATTTTTATTCACTTTGTGTTGTTTCATTGTTATTTTGTTTCCTTTTTTGTTGGTTTTTTTTAGGTTTTATTTCATATTTTTTTAATTTTCAATTTTCCTCCACGTTTTGTATTTATGTTTTTATATTTATTTTTATATTTATTTTTATATTATATTTTTATATTTTTATTTTATTTCATTTTGTTTGATTTTTATTTATTCTTGTTTGATTGTAATCATTTTTCATATTATTTTGTTTTTACATTCGAATATTTTATATTTTTTATTTTGACTTATTGAATTTATTTTTATTTGCTTTTTTCTATTTTTTTAATTTTACTTTTTTATTTTTCATTCCATTTTATTTTTCATTCCGTTTTATATTTCATTCCGTTTTATATTTCATTCCGTTTTATATTTCATTTCGTTTTATTTTCTTTTGTTCCATTCTGTTGTCTTCATCGCTTTGTTTGTTTCCCAGTGACACAGCACATTAAAGAGGTCCTGGAAAGGAACAGTAAGAAGAAATCCAAATTGAGAAAGAAACCCAAGCCCTATATCGAAGAGCATGATGGTAGGGGTCGTGTCACCGCTCGCTTGGGGCCCCCCTCTCTCGGCCCTCGTAGCAAAGCTGCTGCTTTTCGGCTTTCACCCCCCCACTCCCCAGCTCCCCCTGGGCTCTGCTCGCTGCGTAGGTGCTTGGAGGGGCTGCGCTGCACGGGGAGCGGGGAGGAAGGGGCTCGGGGACCCCCCCGAGTGGCCGGGAGTCCCGAGTCTGCTCTTTGATGGTTGGACTTGATGGTCAACTGATGATCTGTGTTGACGGTTGGACTTGATCATCAACTGATGATCTTCATTGGTGGTTGGACTTCATGACCGATTGATGATCTTCATTGACAGTTGGACTTGATCAATTGGTTATCTTCATTGACAGTTGGATATGATGATCAATTTGTGATCTTCATTGATGGTAGGATTTGATGATCAGTTGGTGATCTTCACCGATGGTTGGACTTGATGACCAATTGATGATCTCAGTTGATGTTTGGACTTGAAGATCGATTTGTGATCTTCATTGACAATTGGACTTGATCAGTTGGTGATCTTCATTGATAGTTGGACTTGATCAATTGGTTATCTTCGTTGACGGTAGGACTTGATGATCAGCTGATGATCTTCACCGATGGTTGGACTTGATGACCTTGGTCATCAAGTCCCCAGTGGGCATAGGTGTCACCATGCAATGTCTTGTGCCAGCATCACCACATCTCGGTGCCATCATAGCTGGCGTCAGGACAGGCGGACCCCCTGGTCCCCACACATGGGGGGCTCCAGAAAACCCCAGAGAAACCCGTGGCTGCCTTTGGCAGTGGCATCCAGGGATGGAGGCAAACGGTGACCTCAGGTTGGGTTTAATCACGACATTTTTGGGGGTGTCAGGATGGTGGAGGGGTAGCAATGCCAACGAGGAGCTGACCACAGGATCTTCTGAAGGATGACTTTGTTCTCTGCTTTGCACAAATATAAAAATAAAAAATAAAAAATAGATAAAGTAACAAATATATAAAATAAGAATAATAAAACATAAATTCAAAATATTTTTTAAAAAGGGATTTTGCCCAGAGGAGGAAGCAGAAGGAGGCAGCACATTGCTTCCCCCGTCCTCATCCATGTGGATACCCAATCAAATCCCCAGGGGCTGGTTTAGAAGGATCCAGTTTGTTTTGCTCTTGGATCAGGGAAAGTTTGGGGCCACGCGTGCATCCCCGCCTGCATCTGGACCCGAAGCCATGCTCAAGCAGGGTCACTGGTGGTGGTGGGGGCTGGTCAGATCCTGCTCTTCGGGGCCACGACGAAACCAAAGCTTCTGTCCTGGACACGGAGCTGCCAGGATGTCCCCAGAGCGGGGCCGTCCCCTCCCACTGCTCCGTGTCCACCTTGAAAGGACCCCCCCCAGGTGATGGGGACGGAGATGGAGCCGCCACCCCCGGTGATGCCACAGTGGTGGTCCCCGGTGGCTCCCCGACGTCCTCGTGACGGCGCTCTGCTCTCTCTTGCAGGGGTGGCCATCAGCACCTATGCCAAGTACTGCTACAACAAGCTGCAGAAGGCAGCCCTGACCGGAGCCAAGAAGGTACCTCCAGGCCCCGCGGACGTGTTCCTGCCCGCGGTGGGGACAGGGGCAAGCGGCACCAGAGACAGGGCAGGACGGTGCCACGGGTCCCCAAAAATCCATGGGGGGAAGGTGTGGGATGGGCACGTCAACGTGAAGTGAGCACGGCCATGATGCAGGGCTCAGAGCAGAGTGGTTTCAGGAGCAAAGTGGCTCCTTCGGTCCTCGGCACTGCCTAGAGGGGAGGCACGGGGCCAGATCCAGCTTTTGGGGGGTCCCCGCGTTGGGAGGGCTGGAGGAGGTGGTGTTCCTGCTCTTCTGCATCCCACCGTGCACACATCCTCGCTGCATCGTGTCATGCGGTTATCTGCTGCGTCCATCCCTTCTGCATCCCACCACGCTCAGGGTTCAAGGTCTGCAGGTTCCTCCCAAATCAGACTCAAAGGTCCACGCGGTGGGACTGGCACAGCGCAGGACCCCCTGTTCCCATCTCGCGTCCCCCGGCCAAGCCCCACGTGCGGGGACAACGACCACAGGGCGGCTGCTCTGTCTCCCGCAGGGCCTGAAGAAGCCGAACATCGAGGAGATCCGCCACGCCAAGAACGCCGTCTTCAACCCCTCCATGTTCGGGAGCTCCCTGCAGGACATCATCGCCATGCAGAAGGAGCGCTACCCCGACCGGCAGCTGCCCTGGGTGCAAACGCGCCTCTCCGAGGAGGTGCTGGCGCTCAACGGGGACCAGACCGAGGGCATCTTCAGGTACGGCCCCGTGTCGCGCGCGGTGGGGGTCGTCACCACCCCACGGGTGCCCTTCTCCTCCCTCGGGGGTGAGGAGCAGCCCCCAAGCTTCTCCTTGCTCCAACCCACACAGGGTCCCCGGGGACATCGATGAGGTCAACGCGCTCAAGCTGCAGGTGGACCAGTGGAAGATCCCCACGGGCTTGGAGGACCCCCACGTTCCCGGTAGGGGCCGGGTGGGCGCGTGGGGGGACGTGGGGTAGGGGCAAAGCTGCAGCCCCGTGTCTCACGGCTGCCCTCGTCCCGCAGCGTCCCTGCTGAAGCTGTGGTACCGGGAGCTGGAGGAGCCGCTGATCCCCCACGAGTTCTACGAGCAGTGCATCACCCACTACGAGAACCCCGAGGCAGCCATCGCTGTCGTCCACTCTCTGCCCAGGATCAACAAAATGGTGCTGTGCTACCTCATCCGCTTCCTACAGGTAAGAAGGACGGGGTCCCACCACTCCCACGGGCCCCGCTGATGGTTTTGGGGTGCTGGCATGTGGTTTTGGGCTCCCCCCTTGGTTCTTCACTCCCATCTCATCCAAGGAGCTCACCCCCGTGCTCCTCTTCCCCAGGTGTTCGTGCAGCCGGCCAACGTGGCCGTCACCAAGATGGACGTCAATAACCTGGCCATGGTGATGGCCCCCAACTGCCTGCGCTGCCAGTCGGACGACCCGCGGATCATCTTCGAGAACACCCGCAAGGAGATGTCCTTCATCCGGGTGCTCATCCAGCACCTCGACACCAGCTTCATGGAGGGCGTCCTATAGCAGCACGCGGGGCGAAGCCACCACCCGATCCCACCGCCACCCCGTCCACCCCGACCCGACGTGGCCGAGGAGCACGAGCCGGGTCCCCTGCTCGCTCCCGATGCTCCGGCCACCTCACTCACTGCCCACCTCCCCGCTGGACAATTTGGGGGGTCCTGGACTCGCAGCGCCCACCCAGGAGCGCCCCAGGGTGGCGTGGCTGTCACGGGTGGTGTGGGTGGCCGTGGGCGTGGGTGCAGGTGGCAGTGGGGACCGGGGGACGGTGTTGGGGACGAGCGGGTAACGGTTCAGCAATAACCTGTGTCCATGGGGTCTGGCACGGCCACCGCTGTGGACCAGGTGACAGCAGAGTGGGGCGGGAGACACGACGCAGATACCTAGGTGGCACTTTGGGGACAGGAGGAACAAACGTCCCATGGACACGTGCCACGTCCCTGCGGGTGCTGGGGGCCCCTGGGTGGCTCAGCCCCCTGCCGTTGCCCACCCGGGGGTGCTGGGGGAGCTGGGCAGGCTGGTCTTGTCCCGTCCTGGTGCCCGTCCCTCGGAGCAGCGCTGGGGAGCACAACCCATCAGTACCACCAGGTCCTGAGGGACCCATCTCCGTACCACCAGGTCCTGAAGGACCCATCTCATCACAACCAGGCTCTGAAGGACCCATCTCACCACTACAAGGCTCTGAAGGACCCATCTCACCATACATCAGTGCCACTAGGTCCTGAGGGACCCATCTCATCATCACCAGGTCCTGATGGACGCATCTCACCACCACGAGGCTCTGAAGGACCCATCCCATCACAACCAGGCCGTGAAGGAACCATCTCACCATACATCACCACCACTAGGTCCTGAGGGACCCATCTCATCACCACTAGGTCCTGAGGGACCCATCTCATCACCACCAGGTCCTGAGGGACCCATCTTACCACCACCAGGCTCTGAAGGAACCATCTCACCATACATCAGTGCCACCAGGTCTTGAAGGAACCATCTCACCACCAGGAGGCTCTGAAGGACCCATCTCATCACCACCAGGTCCCGAGGGACCCATCTCATCATCACCAGGTCTTGAAGGACCCATCTCACCACCATGAGGCTCTGAAGGACCCATCTCACCATACATCACCACCACTAGGTCCTGAGGGACCCATCTTACCACCACCAGGTCCTAAGGGACCCATCTCACTACCACCAGGTCCTAAGGGACCCATCTCACTACCACCAGGTCCTAAGGGACCCATCTCACTACCACCAGGTCCTGAAGGACCCATCTCACCACCACCCAGCCCTGAAGACCCCATCTCACCACCCTTCAGCACCGCCTGGTCCCAAAGGACCCTTCTCAGCACCCAACCACGTCCCCTTGGCCCTGCTGGATCCATCCCCGTACCCATCACCTACACTCGGCCCCAGAGGACCCATCTTGGCCCCAGACATCTTTTTGGCCCTGCCTAACCCATCATCTCCTCCTGGTCCCGAGGGGAAGAGGTGTGAGGAGCCATGAGGTCCCTTGGTTTGTTGAACCCAGAGCAGACCAAGGGGAGGCCTCATGGCGGCCTGCAGCTCCCTCACGAGAGGCTCTGCTCTCTGGGGACAGCGACAGGACCCGAAGGGACAGCATGGAGCTGGGACAGGGGAGGGTCAGGCTGGGGGTTAGGGACAGGTTCTGCACCCAGAGGTGATGGGGCACTGGGACGGGTTCCCCAGGGACGTGGTCACGGCACCGAGCCTGAAGGAGGTCAAGGAGCGTTTGGCCATGGTCTGGTTTTTGGGCGCTTCTGCGTGGAGCCAGGAGTTGGACTCGATGTGGGGATCTCCTCCTGGTCCTTCTGGAACCATCTTGGCACCCACAACCTCCTCCTGGTCCTTCCAGGCCCATCTCAGCACCCATCAGCTCCCCCTGGTCCTTCTGGAACCTTCTGGAAGCATCTTGGCACCCATGATCTCCTCCTGGTCCTTCTGGAACCATCTTGGCACCCACAACCTCCTCCTGGTCCTTCTGGAACCTTCTGGAACCATCTTGGCACCCACAACCTCCTTCTGGAACCTTCTGGAACCATCTTGGCACCCATCAACTCCTCCTGGTCCTTACGGACCCATCTTGGACCCCCCCACCTCCGGTCCTTCTGGACCCATCTCAACACCCATCAGCTCCTCCTGGTCCCACCAAACCCCCCCCCAGTGCCCACCACCTCCTCCCAGTTCCCCCTCCCCAAGGCCACCACCGCCTGTCCCCAAGGACCCCCCAACGCGTGTCCCCCCCCCCAGGGCCACAACGGCGTCGCCAGCGAGCAAGTGCCTTCTGCTCCATCCGGCGACCACCTTTTTTTTTTGGGGGGGGGGGGACACAACACATATTTCGGGGGGGCCCCCAGGCCAGTCAGAGTGTATAGAGCTATAAAGAGAGATATTACATAGAAACGTTTGCTAACGAGATAGTTTTAATTGCAGATGCTATTTTATCGCCGCCGCCCGCCCTCCCCCTCCTCCTCCTCCTCGCCCCGGGGGCCACCGCGTTGTCCCCAAATGGGGACACGGGGGGGGGGGGTCGGTGGCGGGGACCCCCCCCACACCCCCGGCTCGGACAGAAGTTGTACAGAGATTTTTTGTAAGCGGCCGCGGTCCCCCGGGTTCGGGCACCCGGATTTCGGTCTCGTTGTTGTAAACTCTTTAATTTTATTTTATTTCGGTTTATTTTATTTTATTTTACTTATTTTATTATTTTATTTTATTTTATTTCACTTATTTTATTTTATTTGTTGAGTTTTTTTCCCCCCCTGGATTTTATATATTGATTTTCTCTTTCTTTTTTTTCCCCCCCTTTTTTTCTCCCTTTTTTTTCCCCTTTTTTCCCCCTTTTTTCCCTTTTTTTCCCCCCTTATTTTCCTTTTTTTTTCCCTTTTTTCCCCTTTTTTTCCCATTTTTTTCCTTTTTTTTTCCTTTTTTTCCTTTTTTCTCCTTTTTTTCCTTTTTTTTTCTTTTTTCCCCCCTTTTTTTTTTCCCTTTTTTTTCCCCCTTTTTATTTTTTTCTTTTCAGCGCTGCGTTTTTAATTTATTACGGTGAAAACACTTAAAAAAATAAACAAAAAACAAAAAAAAAAGAAAGAAAAAAGCGGAAAAAAAAAAACAAACAAACAAAAAACGAGAGGAACAAAACCCAAACCACTCCCAGCCCCAAGAGGGGGGGGCTGCGGGCGCGGAGGGGAGTGGTGGGGGACGAGCGGGGGGCCCCCCCCCAGCAGATTTGGGGTGTCCCCCCCCCCCCCGCGCCGCTCGTTACCCGAGGAACTCTGTAATTACGCCGCATGGACATGTAGAGGCGACTCCATGTTGTGTGAATAAAGCTACGTATGGACACGGCCTCTCCTCTGCCCCGTTCACTCTGGAGCGGATCGACGGCCCCACATGGGAACGGGGCGCCCCGGAGCCTCTGTGGGGCCTCCTGGTGACCCTATAGGGCTGCCGTATAGGGCTGGGTGCCCCTGGGGGTGTGTAGGGCCGCGTACAGCCCTATAGAGGGGGGTGGAAGATGGGCCCGGGCCATATGGTCCCTATAGGGTGTGTACAGGTGTATGCGGTGTCATCCCCTCCGACCCCACGGGATGTATGGGGTGCGTATAGGAGTGTCGGGGGGGACAGGGAGGGTGTGGGTGTATATAGGGGCACGGGGGGGGTATGTGGGGGATTTGGGGGGCTCAGGGTGTGTGCGTGGGTGTCTATAGGAGTCACCGGGGGGGTGTGGGTGAATATAAGGGTCATTTTGGGGGTAGAGGGGGGAGTATGGGTGTCCATAGGGTGCATGGGGGTGTATGGGTGTCTGTAGGGCACATGGGGCTGTGTCAGTGTATATAGGGAGCATAGGGGTGTGTATAGTGTCTATAGGGGTCATGGGGCGTGTGTTTGGGTGGCTGTAGGGGACATAGTGGGGATGTGCACGTACCTATAGTGCCCAGGGGTTGTATGGGCATCTATAGGGGCACATAGAGGAGGTACATGCATATATAGGGCTGCCAATGGGTGTATTGGTGTCTATAGGGGGCATGTAGGGGGTGTGTCTGTGTCTATAGGGGGTCTACGGCTGCCTATAGGGGCATGTAGGGGGTGTGTGGGTACTCATAGGGGTGCCCAGGGACTTCCCAGCTGACTATGGGGCTCCTGGACCCCGCACTGTCCCTATAGGGTCCATATAGGGTCCCTATGGGGTCCCTTTGGGTCCCTACAGGGTCCCTATAGGATCCCTTTGGGTCCCTTTGGCTCCCTATAGTGTCCCTATAGGATCCCTTTGGGTCCCTATAGTGTCCCTATAGGATCCCTTTGGGTCCCTATAGGGTCCTTATGGGGTCCCTATAGGGTCCCTATAGGATTCCTTTGGGTCCCTATGGGCTCCCTATGGGGTCCCTATAGGGTCCTTATGGGGTCCCTATAGGGTCTCTATAGGATCCCTTTGGGATTCCTATAGGGTCTCTATAGGGTCCCTTTGGGTCCCTATAGGATCCCTTTGGGTCCCTTCGGATCCCTATAGGATCCCTTTGGGTCCCTTCGGGTCCCTATGGGGTCCCTTTGGGTCCCTTGGGGTCCCTTTGGGGTCCCTATAGGGTCCCTTTGGGTCCTTTTGGGTCCCTATAGGGTCCTATAGGATCCCTTGGGGTCCCTATAGGATCCCTTTGGTTCCCTACAGGGTCCCTATAGGGTCCCTTTGGGTCCCTTTGGCTCCCTATAGGATCCATTTGGGTCCCTATAGGGTCCCTATAGGGTCCTTTTGGCTCCCTATAGGATCTCTATTGGGTCCCGTTGGGTCCCTTTGAGTCCCTTTGGGTCCCTATAGGGTCCTTATGGGATCCCTACAGGGTCCCTATAGGATCCCTTTAGGTCCCTTTGTGTCCCTTCAGGTCCCCATAGGGTCCCTTTGAGTCCCTTTGGGTCCCTATAGGATCCCTTTGGCTCCCTATAGGGTCCCTTCGGGTCCCTATAGGGTCCTATAGGATCCCTTTGGGTCCCTATGGGCTCCCTTCGGGTCCCTATGGGGTCCCTTTGGATCCCTTTGGGTCACTTTGGATCCCTTTGGGTCCCTATAAGGTCCTTATGGGGTCCCTATAGGGTCTCTATAGGATCCCTTCGGGTCCCTTTGGGTTCCTATAGGATCCCTTTGGGTCCCTATAGGGTCCCTTTGGGTCCCTTTGGCTCCCTATAGGCTCCTTATGGGCTCCCTATGGGCTCCCTACACCCCCCATTCCCCGGCCCCCAACTCCCTGGCCCACAGTTTCCCCCCGGAGCCCCATTTCCGTTGCGCCA
>NC_139043.1:156353203-156532083 GCF_965140915.1 Aythya marila
GGGGGGCGGGGGGGGCCCTACGGTGGCCGGGAGGCGGCGGGGGCCCGGCCATGGGCGAGCGCGGAGCGGCGGCGGCGGGGGGGGGGGCGGAGGAGGAGGGGGGGTGGGGGAGGGGCTGGGGGGGGGGGCGGCCAAGGGACCCCCCCCCCAAAGCCAAGGAGCCCCCCCCGCAACGGGGGGGGGAGGAGGGGACGTGGGGGCGGAGGGGGGCCACGAGCACTGCGGGGACTTCAGGTAATTTGGGGGGGGGGGGGGGGGAAAGGGGGGGGCAATGGGTTTTGGGGGGGGGGTCCGGGTATGGAGGGGGGGGTCTGGGGATCGGGGGGGGGGTCCGGGGATCGGGGAGGGGGGTTAAGGGTATGGGGGGGGGGTAATGGGTGTGGGGGGGGGGGTTAAAGGGTACGGGGGGGCCACCGGGGGGGGGTAATGGGTATGGGGGGGGGGTCCGTGTCTTGGGGGGGGGCACCGTGTCCGGGAGGGGGGTCTGGGCACCGGGGGGGGGTCACCGGGTATGGGGGGGGGTGTAAAGGGCATGGGGGGGGGGTCTGTGTCTTGGGGGGGCCACCGGGTATGGGGGGGGGGGGGTCTGGGGACCGGGGGGGGTCACTGGGCACGGGGGGGGGCATCAGGCACTGGGGGGGGGGCTCTGGGCACCGGGGGGGGGCACCGGGAACTGACAGCCCCAGGACCCCCCTTGGGACCCCCCCCCGGAACCCCTCGAGACCCCCTTGGGCCCCCCCCAGACCCCTTGGGCCCCCCCCAGACCCCTTGGGCCCCCCCCCAGACCCCTTGGGCCCCCCCCAGACCCCTTGGGACCCCCCCCGGGATCCCTTCACGACCCCCCCAGGCCCCCCCCGTGCCCATTCTGTGGGTGTTGAGCCCGACCCCTGCCCCCCCCCCCCAAAAAATCTGCCCCCCCCCCCCCCAAATCTCCCAGCGTTTTGGGCCCCATCCTGTCCTGGGGGGGGGTCCCAGGGGGGTCCTGGTGTTTTGGAGGGGGGGTCCCAGTGTTTGGGGGGGGGTCCCGGTGTTTTGGGGGGGGGTCCTGGTGTTCCGGGGGGTTTCCTGTGTTTTTTTGGGGGAGGTCCCGGTGTTTGGGGGGGGGTCCCGGAGTCCTGGGGGGGGGTCCTGGTGTTCCGGGGGGTTTCCTGTTTTTTTTTGGGGGGGGGGGTCCCGGTGTTTTGAGGGGGGTCCCGGTGTTCCGGGGGGGTTCCTGTTTTTTTTTTGGGGGGGGGGGTCCCGGTGTTTTGAGGGGGGTCCCGGTGTTCCGGGGGGGTTCCTGTTTTTTTTTGGGGGGGGGGTCCTGGTATTTTGGGGGGGTCGTGGTGTTGGGGAGGGGTCCCGGTGTCCTGGGGGGGGTCCTGGTGTCCTGGGGGTTTCCTGTTTTTTTGGGGGGGGTCCCGTTGATTTGGGGGGGTGGTCCCGGTGTGTGGGGGGGGTGCAGCTGAGCCCCCCCCCCTTGTGTCCCCCCCCCCAGGTGCCACCGGCTGCAGGAGTCCCTGCTCAGCTCCGCCAGCGGCTACAGCAACTACCGGGGGGTCCTCAACTGGTGCGTGGTGATGCTGGTGAGTGCGGCCCCAATTAGCGCCCCGCGGCACTAATTAGCGCCCCAACGTGCTAATTAGCGCCCAGTAACGAGCCCTGGGGGCCCCGTAGCGAGCGGCGTTAATTAGCGCCCCGTAATGAACCCGGGGTGCCCCCCCCGGCCACCCGCTGCTGGTGCTGCTGGGACGGAGACCGGTGACCCCCCAGTTGGGGTCCCCACTGGTCCCAGTTTGGGGTCCCCACTGGTCCCAGTTGGGGTCCCCGTTGGCCTCGGTTGGGCGCCCCGGTGACCCCCCCCGGTTGGGGTCCCCAGTTTGGGTCCCCACTGGTCCCAGTTGGGGAGCTGGTGGCCCCAGTTGGGGTCCCCAGCAACACGCTTGGGGTCCCAGTTGGCACCAGTTGGGGTCCCCAGTGGCCCCAGTTGGGCTCCTTAATGCCCCACCCAGTTGGGGACCTGGTGGCCCCAGTTTGGGTCCCCAGTGGCCCCAGTTGGGGACCTGGTGGCCCTGCTTGGGGTCCCAGTGTCCCCAGTTAGGGACACGGTGGCCCCAGCTGGGGTCCCTGTTGTCCCCAGTGGGGTCCCCAGGGATACGCTCAGGGTCCCCAGTGCCCCCCAGTGCCCCCAGTTGGTGCCCCCAGTTGGGGTCCCCAATGCCCCCCAGTGCTCCCAGTTGGGTCCTCAGTGCCCCCAGTGCTTCCAGTTGGGTCCTCAGTGCTTCCCAGTTGGGGTCCCCAGTGCCCCAGTTGGGTCCCCGGTGCCCCCAGTGCTCCCAGTTGGGTCCCCGGTGCCCCCCAGTGCTCCCAGTTGGGTCCCCAGTGCCCCCCAGTGCCCCCAGTTGGGTCCCCAGTGCCCCCAGTTGGGGTCCCAGTGCCCCCAGTTGGGGTCCCCAGTGTCCTCCAGTGCTCCCCAGTGCCCCCAGTTGGGGTCCCCAGTGTCCTCCAGTGCCCCCCAGTGCTCCCAGTTGGGTCCCAGTACCCCCAGTTGGGCCCTTCCCCTCGCCACCCGCCTGAACCCTGCCCCAGAGGCGCGGCCGCGTGGCACGGGCGGCTCCCGGGAAGGGGGGGGGGACAAGGGGCAGGCTCCCCATCACCCCCCCCCCCCATGGGAACCCCGAGGGGGGGGTCACGACCTCGGGGCAACCCCGGGGGGGGGATTGGGGACAGGCCTGAGGCTGAGGGGGGGGGTTGGGGGGGGGTTTGGGGGGGCTTTTTGGGGTGCCCCCCCCCCCCTCTCCATGCGCAACGCCCGCCCGGCTCTTGCAGGTGTTGAGCAACGCTCGGCTCTTCCTGGAAAACCTCATCAAGTAAGCGAAGGGGGGGGGGGACAGACAGACAGACAGACAGACGGCGACCTCTGACCCCGTCCCTGAGGTTGTGCCCCCCCCCACAACCCTTTTTTTTGGGGGGGGACACCCAAAATGTTCAGGGTCCCCCCCCCTCACCTCCCCGGCGCAGGTACGGCATCCTGGTGGACCCCATCCAGGTGGTGTCCCTGTTCCTCAAGGACCCCTACAGCTGGCCCTCGCTCTGCCTCATCATCGGTGGGTGTTTCGGGGTGGGGGGGGGCCGCGCGGCGTGCCCCCCCCTCGCTGACTTCCTCCTCCTCTTCCTCCTCCTCTTCCTCCTCCCCCCCCCCCAAAAAACAGTGGCCAACGTCTTCGCCCTGGCGGCGCTCGCCTTGGAGAGGCGGCTGGCGGCGGTGAGCCCCCGAGCGAGAAAAGGAGGGTGGGGGGGCTCCGTGGGTTAGGGGGGGGCTCCGTGGGTTGGGGGGGGGTCCCGCTGTGCCCCCCCTATGACCCCCTTTTCCTCCCCAAAACCCCAGGGCTCGCTGTCGGAGCGGGCGGGGGCCGCGCTGCACGCCGCCAACCTGCTGGCCATCCTCTGCTTCCCCGCCGCCGTGGTGCTCGCCGTCACCTCCATCACGCCCGGTGAGGACCCGGGACGCTTTTTGGGGGGGTTCTTCCCACCCCCCCGGGACCCCCCCACACCCTGAGACCCCCCCCCCAACCTCCTGACCCCCCCCCCTCCGTGTCCCTGCTTGCAGTGGGGGCCGTGCTCACCCTGGCCATCTACACCGTCCTCTTCCTCAAGCTCTTCTCCTTCAGGGACCTCAACAAGTGGTGCCGCCAGGCCAAAGCGGCCCCCCCAGGTACGGGACTTTTTGGGGGGGGGCGTTGGGACCCCCCCCGGGTGTCCGAGACCCCTCACCCCCCCCCCCATCTCCTTAAACCCCCCCCCCCCAGGAGCCGCCAAAGCCAACGGGGACGTGGGCAAGAGCGGGGTCGCCTACCCCGATAACCTCACCTACAGCAGTAAGTACCCCAAAAAAAGGGGGTGGGGGGGGGTAATTTTTTTTTAGGGGGGGGTCTTTTGGTGCCCCCCCCTCACGGCTATCGCCCCACAGACCTCTATTATTTCCTGCTGGCCCCCACCCTGTGCTACGAGCTCAACTTCCCCCGCTCCCCCCGCATCCGCAAGCGCTTCCTGCTGCGGCGCCTCTTCGAGATGGTGAGATGGGGGGGGGGCTTTAAACTGGGGGGGGGGGGCTTTAAATTGGGGGGGGGGCATCCCCCCCCCCCCCCATTCTGGGGGTGTCCCCCCCGAGGTCACCCCCTCCGTCCCCCTTTTGCAGCTCTTCTTCATCCAGCTGATGGTGGGGCTGATCCAGCAGGTATTTGGGGTTGGGGTTTTGGGGGGGGGGGGTCCTGGCTGTGCGCCCCCCCCCCCCATCCCCAAAAAGAGGGGGGGGGGGGCTCTGGTGTCTTGGGGGTGTTTTTTTTTGGGGGGGGGGACACATTCAGCAGCTTCTCCCTTGCAGTGGATGGTGCCCACGATCCAAAACTCCATGAAGCCGTTCCGGGTAAGCTGGGGGGGGGCTTTTTTTTTTGGGGGGGGGTCACCCCTTTCCCATATTATCTTTTTTTTTATTTTGGGGGGGGTCTGGGGCTGATGACGCCACCCCCCTCCCCTATAGGACATGGATTACTCCCGCATCATCGAGCGGCTCCTCAAGCTGGCCGTGAGTACCCCGCACCCCCCCATGATGATGATGATGATGATGATGATGATGATGATGATGATGGGGGGGGGTCAGGACCCCCCTAGGACCCCCCCCCACCCCTGTGCCCCCCCCCCCAGGTCCCCAACCACCTCATCTGGCTCATCTTCTTCTACTGGTTCTTCCACTCCTGCCTCAACGCCGTGGCCGAGCTGCTGCAATTCGGGGACCGGGAGTTTTACCGGGACTGGTGGTGAGCTGGGGGGGGGTCCCGGGGGGGTCTTTGGGGGGGGGGGGCACAATCCCATTTTTTCCCCCCCCCACCCCTAACCCATGTCCCCCCCCCCTCTGTAGGAACTCGGAGTCGGTGACCTACTTCTGGCAGAACTGGAACATCCCCGTGCACAAGTGGTGCCTCAGGTTTTTTTGGGGGCGGGGGGGCCGCTTTGGGAGGGTCCCGCGTCCCCCCCCCATTTTATATCGTCCCCCCCCCACCCTAATTCGCCCCCCCTGCCCCTCCCCAGACATTTCTACAAGCCCATGCTGAAGCGGGGGGTCAGCAAGTGGACGGCGCAGACGGCCGTCTTCCTCGCCTCCGCCTTCTTCCACGAGGTCGGTGTCGCCCCCGAGACCCCCCCCAGGGTGGTCTTCACCCCCCCTTTTTTTATTTTGTGACCCCCCCGCTGTCCTTTTTGCCCCCCCCCCAGTATTTGGTGAGCGTCCCCCTGAAGATGTTTCGCCTCTGGGCTTTCATGGGGATGGCGGCGCAGGTAAGAGAGGGGATGGTGGGGGGGGGGGGACACCCCAAAACCCTGCGCGCCCCCCCCTCTCCCCAACCCCACAGCACCCCGGGGGGGGGGTTCTGAGGTTGCTGTGACCCCCCCGTCCCCGTCCCAGATCCCTTTGGCCTGGTTCGTGTCCAAGTTCCTCAGGGGGAACTACGGCAACGCGGCCGTCTGGATGTCGCTGATCATCGGGCAGCCCATCGCCGTCCTCATGTACGTGCACGACTACTACGTGCTCAACTACGAGGGGGGGGGGAGCTGAAGACCCCCCCCCCCCACGACCCTCAATAACCCCCCCCCCCTCAATACTGTGGGTGGGGGTCCCGGGAGGCCCCCCCCTCGTCCCGAAGTGAATGTCGGATCGCTGCAATAGCCCCCCGGGGTGTTGGGGGGGGGCACTGCTCGGACCCCCCCCCCCCCCAGCCCCAAAATGTCACGGTGGGGGGGAACGGAGCTGGCCCCCCCACCCCCAAAAAGGCCTGGCCTGGGCCCTCCCGGCCTCTTCTGTGAACTTTTTTGGGCTCTTTTGGGCCGCCGAGGGATTAAAGGCTCTGGTTTTCCTACGCCCTGCGCCCAATTTGTGTCTCTGCCCCCCCCTTGGGACTCCCCCCTGGACCCCAAGAGCCGTCGTGTCCCCCCCCATGGCAACAAGGGGCTGGTTATGGGGCTCAGCATTGCCCGTGGGGTCACTTGTGGGGCTTGGTTGTGTCCTTGGGGCTGCTTGTGGGGCTTGGCATTGCCCATGGGGTCACTTGTGGGGCTTGGCCTTGACCCTGGGGCCACTTGTGGGGCTGGCTGTGGGGCTTGGCCTTGCCCCCAAGGCTGCTTGTGGGGCTGAGCTTTGCCTATGGGGTCACTTGTGGGGCTTGGCCTTGATCCTGGGGTCACTTGTGGGGCTGAGCTTTGCCTATGGGGCCGCTTGTGGGGCTTGACCTTGACCCCGGGGCCACTTGTGGGGCTGGCTGTGGGGTTGGGGCTTGGCCTTGCCCATGGGGTCACTTGTGGGGCTTGGCCTTGACCCCGGAGCTGGTTGTGGGGCTGCTTGTGGGGCTTGGCCTTGCCCATGGGGTCACTTGTGGGGCTTGGTTGTGTCCCTGGGGCTACTTATGGGGCTCAGCCGTGTCCCCAGGGCCACTTATGGGGCTCAACTTTGCCCTTGGGGTCACTTGTGGGGTTTGACCTTGACACTGGGGCCGCCTGTGGGGCTTGGCCTTGACCTCGGGGCAGGTTGTGGGGCTTGGCCTTGACCACAGAGCTGCTTGTGGGGCTGGTTGTGGGGTTGGGCTTTGCCACAGGGCCACTTGTGGGGCTCCTCCTTACCCCCTTGGGCCTGGTTGTGGGGCTTAGCTTTGCCCACGAGGCCACTTGTGGGGCTCCACCTTGCCCCCAGGGCTGGTTGTGGGGCTGGGCCTTGCCCCAGGGCCATGTGTGGGGCTGGGCCTTGACCACAGGGCTGCTTGTGGGGCTGGTTTTGGGGCTCAGCCTTGCCCTGGGCCTGGTTGTGGGGCTCAACTTTGTGCCTGGGGCCACTTGTGGGGCTCCCCCTTATCCCCAGGGCTGGTTGTGGGGCTGGGCCTTGCCCCAGGGCCACTTATGGGGCTCGACTTTGCCCCTGGGCCTGTCCTTGGGGCATTTTCTGTCCCGGATTCCTCCCTGGGGAGCTCCGGACCTCATTGAGGAACCCCCCGGGCCCTCCCCACCTTCCCCCAATCTGGGCACAAGCTGCTATTTTTTGGGGGGGGGGTCACAGCCCCCAAACTGGGGGCACTGGGATTTTTGGGCACTGGGATTTGGGGACACTGGGATTTGGGGCCACCGGGCCCTGCTCTGGCTTCGCGCTGGAGCCGTCGCGGGGGCACCGCCGCGTGCCCGTGCCCCCCACCCCCACCCCATTCAGGAACCCGCTGCCCTCGGGTTAGGGACATAGAAAATAAAATTTATTCTCCATTTTCCGTTCCTACACCGCAGTCGCGTCCCTGCCCCGCGGGAAGCAGGCGGCCAACTCCTCACCCCGGCACGGGGCGGGTGGGGGGGGGAAAAAAGGACCCTACGGCTTCGCTCTTCTGCGTTTCGCACTCGACAGAAATAAAAATAAAAATTCCAGAGCGCCCCCCACACCCCCCCAACCCAACCCACCCCAACCCTGCCCCGTTTCGGCTGGCGCGGGGAGGGCGAAGGCGGCGGTGGTGGCAGCGCGAGGTCAGGGCTGGGCGCCCGCTGCGGCGGGCACCGGAGAGCCCAAAGCGTTCGGGGAGGAGATGCCGGGCGAGGCGGCCAGGCTGCCCAGGGGCTGCGCCGCGGACATCGAGGTAATGCCTGCGCCGGGGAGAGAACGGGGCGTCAGGCTCCAGCAGGACGAGGCCAGGAGCAGGAGGCAGAGCCAGGAGCCGGCGCGGCTCGGTGCCGCGCGCCCCCGGTGCGCCCCCGGCGTGCCCCCGCGCCGGCACCCACCTGCCAACATGCTGGAGGAGCTGACAGGCGTGGTGCTGGCCGAGAGCGCGGCCGAGGGGCCGATCCTCGCCGGGTCTTTCGCTATGGGATCTGCAGGGCAGAGGGGACGGCGTCAGGGATGGCCCCCGGTGTGCCAAAAGGAGCGCCGGCACCTCGCCACCGCCCCCTCCCCTCAGACCCCGCCGGGGACGTACAGAAGTAGGGGTGCTCCATGGCGTCGCGGGCCGTCAGCCGCGTCTGGTGGTCGTAGCGCAGCAGCTTGTCCAGGAAATCCAGCGCCTCGCTGCTCACCAGGTGCTGGTTCTCGCTGTGCACGAAGCGCTCCCACCGCTTCCGCGAGTGTCTGCCGGGAGCAGGAGGGCGAGGAGGAAGAGGAGGAAGAGGAGGAAGAGGAGGAGGAGGAGGAGGATGGCGCATGCAGCACCGCGCGCCGGGGCAGCCACCCACCTGCCCAGGATGTCGTTGAAGCGGGGGTCGAGCTCGATGTTGTACTTGTCGATGTAGTCGTACAGGTCCTCCGTCCCCAGCACCTTGGCGATGCGCACGAGCTGGCACAGGGGAAGGAAAGGTGGCGGGGTTGGTGGTGGTGACCCCGCAGGGACCAGTTCCCTGCCTGGCTGGTCCCAGTTCCGGACCCTGCCACCCTCGTTTCCCCGCTGGGGACGGGACAATTTGGGGGGGAAGTGACAGAAATCAGCCAGTGCCCTATGGTGTGGGCAGGGGGCCCTACAGCCTGCCGGGCTGGTGCCATGTATGGGGCCGATACGGTCAGGGAACGGCTCTGCTCCTGCCAGACCCCTCCAAATCCGTGTCCCATGGGTGCCAGCAGCCAGGGATGTGTGGGTGCGTTATGGGGTGCCCGCATGCGGCCCCGTTTGCGCCTCCCAGTATAACCAGTGCCTTGCCCCCCGCCCGGGAGCTGGACGCAGCCACCGGCAGCGCTCTGCCTCCAGCAGGGGGAAGGACGCAGCGAGAGGAGACCCCGGCTTGGGGAGGGGACCCCGGGAGTCAGCGGGTGGCACGGTGGGGTGGGTGGCGGGCAAGTTAGTGCAGGGGGGGGGGGGCTCACTTGGTCGTAGTTGTCGTGGCCGTGGAAGAAGGGCTCTTTCCGGAAGATCATGCTGGCCAGCATGCAGCCCAAGCTCCACATGTCCAGGCTGTAGTCGTACATCTGGCAAGGACACGGGATGGGGTGGGAGCTGGGACACCCCCGGGCTGCCGGCACGGCCCCGAGAGGGGGTCCCCCGGGCGTGCCCCCGGCCCCTGGAGGTCAGCGGAGCCGTACCTGGTAATCCACCAGGAGCTCCGGGCCCTTGAAGTAGCGCGAGGCCACCCGCACGTTGTACTCCTGGCCGGGGTGGTAGAACTCCGCCAGCCCCCAGTCGATCAGGCGCAGCTGGGAGGGAGAAAGGGAGAAAAAGGGAGAAAAAGGGAGAAAAAGGGAGGGCGCTGGCACCGACCCCATTGGCCCCCCCCCGGGGGCTCCCAGCTTGTGGGGCTCAGCGCCAGCACCGGCCCCGTCGCGGTGCGCGCGGTGACAGCGGTGCCGAGCCCCGCGGTGGGCGCAGCGGGACGAGCGCAGCGCAGCGGTGCCCCGACGACCACGGCCACCTCGTCGCCCCCCCTAAAGATTTTCAGATCGTTTCTCAGACTCGTTAGGATCACCCCCCCGGCCCCACTAATTAGGGCAGCAGCTGAGGCAGGCCCCGGTCCATCAGGCAGGCCGTTAACGCCACGCAGCGCCCGGCTGGGCCCCGCGCTCCCTAACCACAGCCCTCCAGCTCCTATAGGAAACACGTCCCCCCCCCGCCTCCCCCCACCTCAAACCAAACCCTTATTAACTTTGGGACCTCTGCTGCCCATAACGAGCCTCCCAGCCCCCCCCCGATTTGGGGGTTGGCACGAATTTAGGGGAAAGGACGGACGGGCTTGGCGCAGGGCGCGGGCTGGGTGCGCCGGGTGCCAGGCCACCGCGGCAGCGGTGACGGGGCAGTTTCAAAGGGCAGCGTGCCCATGGGGCGCACGGGGCCGGCCCCGTTCCACCCCGATAACGGGGTGATTACCAGCTGCCCCCCCCCCACTTCCCGAGACGCCGTTTGAAGTCCGATTTATGCGTGGAGCGCAGGTGGCCGGGCGCCGCCGCGCGCCGGAAGGGATCTGAAGTCGGGTTTACAAGCCCGAGCTGCCGCCAAGCAGCTGGCACATAAAGCGGGTTTACGGGGCGCAGGTGCGGGTTTTTATGGCCGCCCCTTTTTGCCAAAGCAGCAGCTGCGAGGCCAGCCCTCCCCGCGAGGGCTCGGGAGCGGGGCCGGGCAGCACCAGAGCCGCACCGCGCCGGGGACGTTTCGGGGCCGGGCTGAGCGCAGGGCGCTGGGAGAGGAACCGGTGCCGTGCCGGGATAACCACAGCCACCCAAGGGACTTGGGGGGGGCAGGGTGGGGGCACACGGGGTCCCGGCCGTACCTTTCTGTGCTCGTGGTCAATCATGACGTTGTGTGGCTTGACGTCGCGGTGCATGACGCCCATGCTGTGGCAGTAATCCAGCGCCTGCGGGCGCAACAGCGGCGTCACCGCGGGGCAGGGGCAGGGGGGCCAGCACGAAGGACAGACCCCAAGGCTGCACCACGGTGACGCCAGGCTCGGCGAGCACAAACGCGGCCCCGGGGGGGGGGTCTCCGGACCCTGGGGACCCCGGGGGAGGCAGGTGGCAGCGGGAGGCTGCCCAAGGGCGCGGTGGCCTCGTCCCCTTCAGCCTTCGCCGCCGTGCTCCACCGCCACCAGCCTCGCAGCCTCCTCGTGCCGCGGTGCCGCCGGCGGGATTCGGGGCCAAGCAGGGCTCCCCCGGGGGTGTTGGTGGTGGCTCTGTGCTCGGGGGGGGGTGTCCCGGGGGCTCACCTTTAGGATCTCGTACATGTAGAAGCGTATGTCGAAGTCGGACAGCGTCTGGTAGAGTTGCTGCGAGAACAGGGAGAGGCGGTGAACGCGGCGCGGCGCCCGAGGGACCCCCGAGCAGGAGCACCGAGGGGCAGAACAGCTCTGGGGCAGCTCGGCACACCCCCCCCCAAAACCTCCCCAAATTTCACAGCAGCACACCCCAGGGAGAAGCAGGGCGGCCCGGACCCGGCCCAGTCCCAACAGGGGCAACCAGGGAGCTCCCAAACCGTGCAGCGGGGTGGGGGGCTCAGCTCCCACCGGGGTGGGGGGATGAGGGTGGAAGCCTGCGTGCCCTCGGGAGCTGCAGCAGCCCAAAGCCAAACCCCGGGGACAGGAGCCAGGGAGGCGAAAGGGCAGCAGCGGGGCTGCCAGCGCGCTCGTGACTCGTGGAGCAGCCCCAGCCCGGGCAGCAGCTTCACCAAATCGCCACCTCCCACCTAAATTCACCTCCCAGCTCCCCCAGACTCCGCTCCGCAGCCCCTGCCTGCCCCCAGGGGCTGTGACTTAGGGGCAGTGCCCGGTGGCACCGCCGGGGCGGAGAGACCGGGATCGGCCGGCACAAGCGCGAGCACCGGCTCGGTGCCACGGCTCAGCCCCCAGCTGTCAAGCAGCAAGGAGCAGCCGGCTGCAGCCCCACGTCTGAGACACCCCACGGGGGGGTTGGGGTGCGCTGCTGGCTCTGCAGGGGGGTTCGGGACCCCCCCAGTTTCCCCCAGTCCCCTCCAGGTCCCCGAGGCAGCGTGCGCTCACCTTGAAGTCCGTGTTGTTGACGTGCTCGAAGACCAGGGCGGGCGTCCGGGACTGCAGGGTGGGAGGGGAGAAAACAGGGAAAAGAGGGAAAAAGGGGAAAAAGAGGGAAAAAAGGGGAAAAAGAGGGAAAAAAGGGGAAAAAGAGGGGAAAAAAGGGGAAAAAGAGGGGAAAAAAGGAGAAAAAGAGGTTTGGGATGCCCACTGCAGGGCCAGGCAGGCGGCGTGCCCAACCCCACTGCTGCCTCCCCGTCTCCACCCTCTCGGGGCCGCCGCGGGTGGCTGCGGGGCTGCCCCCTGCCCTTCCTCACCACGGGGTCCTTCACGATGTCCAGCAGGCTGATGATATTGGGGCCCCCCCGGAGGTTCTCCAGGATCTTGATCTCGCGCTTGATCTTCTTCTTCTTCACGGGCTGCCAAGCACAAAGCGGGCTGCGCTCAGAGCCCTCGCCGGCCCCGCACACCATGGCAAGTGGGCGCATTCCCCACCGCTATGGCTCTGCCCCCCCCCGAGGACAGCAGCTCCCCAGCACCTTAGGAACCTCGTGCCCTGCCTTTTGGGGGGCCCTCGGGGAATTCTTTCCCTAGGAAAAGCAGCCCAGGAGCGAGCCTGGGCTCTCCAAGCCCATAAACCGCCCCATGCCCCGTAACTCATGCATCCTACAAACCATTACTACGCCTGGTTTAGTCCCACCACGGAAATGAGCTCGCCCCCCCAGAGAGCCAAAACGTGGCCCCCAAACGTCACCAGGGGCCGGGGCAGCGCATGGAGCCCCCCCCCAGGGCCGTGGGGCTGTGCCCGTGCTCAGCCGCAGGGCGCGAGGAGCCCGGCGGCGACGAACCCTGGCGCGCGCCCACCTTGAGGATTTTCACCACCACCTTCTCGTTGTTGGTGATGTTGATGGCTTCGAAGACCTCGCTGTATTTGCCGCGGCCGAGCTTCCGCACGAGCTGGTAGTCGTCCTGGTTGCTGCCGGGGAAGGAGAGGAAGAGGCAGTGAGGAGGAGGCAGCCGGGCCGTGGCTGGAGCGCGGCGGCTCCAGCGCCTTGGGGAGACCGCGGAGAGCAGCGGGGCCGGGGGAAGCAGGAATAAATAAAATAAAAAAAACCCAAGGGGGTGCAGGAATAAATGCTCCATGCAGGGAGCCAGGAGAAAACCGTGCCCACGGCCACGGGTCAGACGCACGGAGGGGTCACCCGAGGGGGCTGAGGGAAGCCGGCGTACCCCCACTCCACGACGTGCGACTCGTAGTCCCAGTACTCGCGGGGTCTCTGGGTGTTGACGTCCGCGTAGACCCTGGCCCGGCTGGGCACCGGCCCCGACATGCTTCCAGGGCCAGAGGCGCGGCGCCTCGCTCACCCTAAAACCACAAAGACGCATCAATTGGGGTGAGAGCCCGGCAGAAATCGGAGTCTGGGGTGCGCCGGGTGGGTGCGAGGGGCTCTGTGACCCCCCCCGGCCACTCGCCACGCCGCACACCCCCCAGCACCACTGGAGGAACCGGGCTGGGATCGGGTCCTGTGGGACTGGGACACGGGGACGGGGACAAGGACAGGGACCGGGCAGTGCCTGGCACCAGCTCGGTGCCACCAGGCAGACGCGGCACCCGCGGCTGTCACCATCACCACGTGCTCCCAGCGGGGCTGGGGTGCAGGATGTGGCCCCGGGGCGCAGCCGCAGAGCCAGGACCCCCCCAGGCCAGGCACGGCACGGCCCCGAGACGCGCAGCGGAGGTGGGGAAGCCGTCAGCGAGCCGAGTTGTGCTCGGTGCTCAGCCAAGAGCCGCGGCGGGTCAGGGAGACGCGGAGCCAAGGGCGGCCGCGGGACGCGGTGTCCCTGCAGCAGCCGGCACGGGGGGGGGACCGGGGCGAGGGCACGGAGCGCACGCGGCATCGCCAAGGCCACGGCTGCACCGCTCGCATCGGGGAACGGAGCGAGAGCAGCAGCACGAGCCCTGCGGCGGGCACCAGGCACCTCGTGGCCTTGCCAACAGCCCCGGTGCTCGGCCACTGCCACGGCCCCACACGGACACCCCGAGACCGACCCCGAGCGCGAGAGGCTGGCCCCGCTCTGCAGGCTGAGCCCTGGCACCACCAGGATTTGGGTGATGCGGCCCCGGTCAGGTCCTGGCTGGGTCCCAGCTACAGGCCTGGGATGGCACCGCCAGGACCCGGCACAGTTTGGGGAGGTGGCACCACGGGGGTGCCCCCGGCCTGCTCAGAGCTGGCTCCAGAAAAGCCATGAAACGGCCCCAAACCATCAGAGGGTGGCGTGCGGGCAGGGGTTGGGAATGTGTGGGGTGAGGTGGCACAGGGTGGGACTGCGTGGCACGGTGTGGTGTGGCGTGGCGTGGTGTGGTGCTGCGTGGCACAGCATGGTACAGCACGGCACAGCATGGTACTGCATGGCACAGTGTGGTACCACGTGGCACAGCACAGCACAACACGGTACCACATGGCACAGCGTGGCACGACGCGGTACTGCACGGCATGACACGGTACTGCATGGCACGGTGTGGTACCACATGGCACGGTGCGGTACCGCGTGGCACAGCACAGCACAACGCAGTACCACGTGGCACAGCATGGCACGGTGTGGTACTGCATGGCACAGCACAGTACCGCGCGGCACAGTGCGGTACCCCATGGCACTGCGTCGCACAGCATGGCACAGCATGGCACAGTACGGCACCGCGTGGCACAGCACAGCATGGCACCACACAGAACGGAGCAGTGCGGTGCCGCATGGCACGGCACGGCACGGCACGGCACGGCATGGCACGGCACACCATGGCATGGCACGGCATGGCACAGCATGGCACGGCATGGCACGGCATGGCACGGCATGGCACGGCACACCATGGCATGGCACGGCATGGCACAGCATGGCACGGCATGGCACGGCACACCATGGCATGGCACGGCATGGCACAGCATGGCACGGCATGGCACGGCACACCATGGCATGGCACGGCATGGCACGGCATGGCACGGCATGGCACGGGGCAGTACCGCATGGCACAGTATGGCACGGCACGGCACAGTACCACGGCACGGCACTGCGTGGCACGGCGCAGCGTGGCACCGCAGCCCCCCGCACCCAGCGCCCCCAGAGCCCCCACCCCGTGGCCATGCCCACACCGACCCCACCGCTCCCACCCCCGCACCCACCCCCACCCCCACTGGCACCCCTCCCTCATTGAGCCCTATGCCCACCCCCACTGCCCCTCCCTGACGCCCTCCCACTGCCACTCCCCCCCCACCCACTCACGCCCACTCCCACACCCACTCGTGCCTACTCCCACCCACTCACACCCACTCCCACCCACTTCCAATCCCAATCCCAATCCCAATCCCACTCCCACCCACTCCCACACCCACTCCTGCCCACTCCAGCTCCCGCCCACCCACTCCCACTTGTGCTCACACTCACTCACCCCCACGCCCACTCCCACCCACCCCCAATCCCAATCCCAATCCCAATCCCACTCCCACACCCACTCCCACTCCCACCCACCCCCAATCCCAATCCCATTCCCATTCCAAACCCCTCCCTCTCCCACTCCCACCCACTCCCCATCCCACTCCCATTCCCAATCCCTCTCCCACCCACTCCTGCCCACTCCCACTCCCACTCCCAATCCCAATCCCAATCCTACTCCCACCCACTCCCAATCCCACTCCCAATCCCAATCCCAATCCCACTCCCACCCACCCCCACTCATGCTCACTCTCACACCCACTCATCTCCACTCCCATTCCCACTCCCACGCCCACTCCCACCCCCTCCTAATCCCAATCCCAATCCCACGCCCACTCCCACCCCCTCCTAATCCCACTCCCACACCCACTCCCACCCACTCCTAATCCCAATCCCACTCCCACTCCCAATCCCTCCCCCACCCACTCCCACTCCCACCCACTCCCACTCCCACTCCCAATCCCAATCCCACTCCCACCCCCTCCCACTCCCACCCCCACCCCCCTCCCCCCAACCCCCTCCCCTCCCCTCCCCTCCCCCACCCCACCTCCCCTCCCCCTCCCCTCCCCCCCCTCCCCCCCGGACCTGTCTGCTCGCTGCGGGGGGGGGCTCGGGGGGGGGGCTCGGGGGGCTCCCCGGGGCCGGGGGGGGGGGGGGGGGCGCCGCAAGATGGCGGCGGGCGGCGGCTCCCGGGGCTCCGGGGGCTCCCGGCGCCTCCCGGCGGCTCCCGGCGGCTCCCGGCGGCGCCCTCGGCCGGGCCCAGCCCCCGCCGGGCCGCGGGGGGGCGCCCCCGAACCGGAGCCGACGCCGGGGACGGCGCCGCCCGCCCCGCCCCCACCCCGACATCCCCACCCCCACCCGCGGCTGCGCGGAGGCACCGGGGGGGGGGGCACGGGAAGGGGGCGCGGGGGGGGGGGGGGAACGGGGGCAATGGGGGTGGCGGTGGGTCTGTGCCAGTGCTCCCAGTGCTCCCAGTGCCACCAGTGCTCCCAGTGCTCCCAGTGCTCCCAGTGCTCCCGTCCCAGTGCCCCCAGTGCTCCCAGTGTTCCCAGTGCCTCTGTCCCAGTGCTCCCAGTGTTCCCAGTACTCCCATCCCAGTGCTCCCAGTGCTCCCAGTGCTCCCAGTGCTCCCATCCCAGTGCTCCCAGTTTCCCCAGTGCCTCTATCCCAGTGCTCCCGGTGCTCCCAGTGCTCCCAGTGCTCCCAGTGCTCCCATCCCAGTGCTCCCAGTTTCCCCAGTGCCTCTATCCCAGTGCTCCCGGTGCTCCCAGTGCTCCCAGTGCTCCCAGTGCTCCCATCCCAGTGCTCCCAGTGCTCCCAGTGCCACCAGTGCTCCCATCCCAGTGCTCCCAGTGCTCCCAGTGCTCCCAGTACTCCCATACCAGTGCTCCCAGTGCTCCCAGTGCTCCCAGTGCTCCCATACCAGTGCCCCCAGTGCTCCCAGTGCTCCCATCTCAGTGCTCCCAGTGCTCCCAGTGCTCCCATCCCAGTTCTCCCAGTGCTCCCAGGGCTCCCAGTGCTCCCAGTTTCCCCAGTGCCTCTATCTCAGTGCCCCCAGTGTTTCTAGTACTCCCATCCCAGTGCTCCCAGTGCTCCCAGTGCCCCCACTGCCTCTATCCCAGTGCCCCCAGTGTTCCCAGTGCCTCTATCCCAGTGCTCCCAGTTTCCCCAGGGCCTCTATCCCAGTGCTCCCAGTGCTGCCAGTACTCCAGTCCCAGTGCCCCCAGGGCTCCTAGTGCTCCCATCCCAGGGCTCCCAGTGCTCCCAGTGCCTCTATTCCAGTGCACCAGTGCTCACAGTGCTCCCATCCCAGTGCTCCCAGTACCCCCAGTGTTCCCACTGCCTCTATCCCAGTGCCCCCAGTGTTCCCAGTGCCTCTATCCTAGGGTTCCCAGTGCTCCCAGTTTCCCCAGGGCCTCTATCCCAGTGCTCTCAGTGACACCAGTGCTCCCAGTGCCTCTATCCTAGTGCTCCCATCCCAGTGCTCCCAGTGCTCCCAGTGCTCCCAGTACCTCTATCCCAGTGCTCACAGTGCTCCTATTGCTCCTGTCCCAGGGCTCCCAGTGTTCCCAGTGCCACCAGTGCCTCTATCCCAGTGGTCTTGGTGTCAGCAGTTCTCCCACTGCTCCCAGTGCTCCCAGTACTCCAGTCCCAGTTCCCCCAGGGCTCCTAGTGCTCCCATCCCAGTGCTCCCATCCCAGTGCTCCCAGTTTCCCCAGTGCCTCTACCCTAGTGCTTCCAGTGCCACCTGTGCTCCCAGTGTTCCCATCCCATTACCTCCACTGCTCCCAGTGTTCCCAGTGCTCCCATGCCAGGGCTCCCAGTGCTCCCAGTGTCACCAGTGCCTCTATTCCAGTGCTCTCAGTGTCACCAGTGCTCCCAGTGCCCACATCCCACTGCTCCCAGTGCCCCCAGGGCTCCCAGGGCTCCAATCCCAGTACTACCAGTACTACCAGCACTCCTGTCCCAGTGCCCCCAGTGCCACCAGTGTTCCCAGTGCTCCCATCCCAGGCCTCCCAGTGCTCCCAGTGTCTCCAGTGCCTCTATCCCAGTGCTCTCGGTATCACCAGTGCTCCCAGTGCTCCCATCCCAGTGACACTAGTGCTCCCAGTGCCCCCAGGGCTCCTAGTGCTCCCGTCCCAGTGCACCCAGTGCCTCCAGTGTCCCCATCCCAGTGCTCCCAGTGCTTCCATCCCAGTGACACCAGTGCCTCCAGTGCTCCCAGTGCTCCCACTGCTCCCATCCCAGTGCTCCCAGTGCCCCCAGTGCCCCTAGCATGGTCAGGGCAGACACCAGTGCTCCCAGTGCTCTCAGTATTCCCAGTACAAGGCACACGCTCCCAGGGCTCCCAGTACCCCCAGTACAGTCTGTCCCAGGACCACTGCCTCCAGTATTGTCTGGGACACCAGCTCCCAGTGCTCCCAGTGCTCCCAGTCCTCATCCCCAGCTCCACTTCCTTACCCCCATCTCTATAACCACAGCCCCATAACCCCATGCACTGGGTGTTACTGGGGCGGTGCTGGTAAACGGGGCCACAGTGCTTACTGGGGCCATACTGGTCACCAGGGCCGCACTGGTTACTGGGGCTGTACCAGTCACTGGGGCCGTACCAGTTACTGGGCCCATGCCAGGCACTGGTCCCACACTGGCTTACTGGGGCTTACTGGGGCCACCTCAGCTTAATGGGGCCATGGCAGTGACTGGGACCACAGTGCTTACTGGAACTGTACCAGTTACTGGAACTGTACCAGTTACTGGGGCCATACCAGTTACTGGAGCTGTACTAGTTACTGGGGTCGTACCAGTTACTGGGGCCGTACCAGTTACTGAGGCCATCCCAGTTACTAGGGCCATACCTGTTACTGGAGCTGTACAAGTTACTGGGGTCGTACCAGTTACCAGAGCCGTACCAGTTACCAGAGCCGTACCAGTTACTGGGGCCGTACCAGTCACTGGAGCTGTACCAGTTACTGGGGCTGTACTGACTACTGAGGCCATCCCAGTAATCCCAGATTACTGGGGCCACACCTGTTACTGGAGCCTTACAAGTTACTGGGGTCATACCAGTTACCAGAGCACCAGTCACTGGGGCTGTACCAGTTACTGGGGCCATACCAGTCACTGGGGCCATACCTGTTACTGGAGCTGTACCAGTTACTGGGGTTGTACCAGTTACCAGAGCCATACCAGTTACTGGGGCCGTACCAGTTACTGGGGGTGTCCCAGTTCCCCATCACCGCACCAGCTCACCATCACCGTGCCATTTCCCCGGTGCTGTGTGGCCCCAGTGACCCCCAGTGGCCCCCAGTAACCCCCAGTAACACCCAGTGACCCCCAGTGACCCCCAGTGCCCCCCAGTAACCCCCAGTGACCCCAGCACCCCCCAGCCTGGCCCTTTCCCACCCCCCCCGGTGCCATCCCCCCCCCGGTGCCGGTGCCAGGACCGGGTGACGCCGGATGGGGCCACGAGGCCGGAGGGTGCCGGGGTGGTGACAGCGGCGCCTTGTCCCCACGGGGACGGGGACGGGGACGGGGACGGGGCCACCGCGTGCCCCGGGGGTGCTGACCCCAGCCCCGCACCGCCGCCGTCCCCCCCCCGGCCCCGCTGCCCCCCCTGCAACCGGAGCCGGGCGCGCGCCCCCGGCCCCCAGCCCCAGAACCCAGGGGAACAAAAGGGGCTTTGAGCGCTGCCATAAAGGGCCCTTGTTGGGATGTGCGGGGGGAGTGGGGTGGGAGGGGGCCCCGCAGCACCTGGGCGGGGGGGGGAGCTTGGGCGGGGGGAGATGGGGTCCTCACCGCCCTCAGCACCAGGTTAGGGGGGGTCCCCAAGTGGTGTTGGGTTCCCTGATGTGGTTTTGGGGTTCCCAAAGTGGTGCTGGGGGTGCCGGTCATGGTTCTGGGGTTTTGGGGTCCCCAAAGTGATGCTGGGGTTCCTGGTCATGATTTGGGGGCTTTGGGGACCCCAAAGTGGTGCTGGGAGTGTCAGTCGTGGTGCTTGGGTTTTGGTGCTGGGGTTCCTGGTCATGATTTGGGGGTTTTGGGGTCCCCAAAGAGGTGCTGAGGGTCCTGGTCATGGTTCTGGAGTGTTGAGGTCCTCAAAGTGGTGCTGGGAGCCCCAGTGGTGATTCAGGGGTTTTGGGGATCCCCAAAATGGTGCTGGGGGTCCTGTCCATGGTTCTGGGGTTTTGGGGTCCTCAAAGTGATGCAGGGAGTCCCAGCGGTGGTTCAGGGCTTTTGGGGACCCCAAAGTGCTGCTGGGGGTCCTGGTCATTGTTTTGGGGTCCCCAAAGAGGTGCTGGGGGCTCTGGTCATGTCTCTGCATTTTGGGATCTCTGAAGCGATGCTGCGGGTGTCAGCCATGGTGCTTGGGTTTTGGGGTCCCCGAGTAGGTGTGTGTGGGGGGGTCCTGTCCATAGTTTTGGAGTCCCCAAAGTGGTGCTGGGGGTGCTGGTCATTGTTTTGGGATCTCCAAAGAGGTGCTGGGGGTTCTGCTCATGCCTCTGGGTTTTGGGCTCTCCAAAGTGATGCTGCGGGCGTCAGCCGCAGTGCTTGGGTTTTGGGGTCCCCGAGTAGGTGGGGGGGGTCCTGTCCATAGTTTTGACATTTTGGGGACCCCAAAGTGGTTCTGGGGGTCCTGGTCATGGTTTTGGGGTCCCCAAAATGGTGCTGGGGGGCTGGGGGTTCTGGACATGCCTCTGGGTTTTGGGCTCTCCAAAGCGATGCTACGGGCGTCAGCCGCGGCGCTTGTGTTTTGGGGTCCCCAAGGGGGTTCTGGGGGTCCTGCTTCTTGCCTTTTGGGGTCCCCAAGAAGCTGCTGGGTCCCCAGTCACGGTTTGGGGGGGGGTCCGGGCTGTCTCAGCCCCCCCCCCGGTGCCGGCGGCGGCGCCGCAGTGCCGCGCCGCGCCGTGCCGCACCGAGACGCACCGAGGCGCACCGAGGCGCACCAGGACGCACCAAGGCGCACCAGGACGCACCAAGGCGCACCGAGGCGCACCGTGCCGAACCGGGCCGTGCCGTGCCGCACCGACCCGAGCCGTGCCGAGCCGTGCGGGATTGGCTGGCCCGCGGCCACCTGGCTCCTCCCCAGCCCCCTGCGGCTATAACGGGCCGGGCGGCGCCGGTCCCGGTCCCGCAGCGCCGCGCCCCGAGCCGCAGGCATGGCCCAGCCCCGAGGGTGAGCCGGGGGGCGCCGGGGGGCTGCGGATGGTGTGGGGGGGGGAGGCTGGGGGTAGTGCTATGGGGTCGGGGGACATCGCTATGGGTTCTGGGGGCATCACTGGGGGACTGGGAACATCGCTATTGGACTGGGGGCAGCACTACAGGGTCTTGGGGCATCACTGGGAGCATCGCTGTGGGACTGAGGGCAGCGCTATGGGGTCGGGGGCATCACGGGGAGCATCGCTATGGGGTCTGGGGACAGCGCTCGGGGGTCTGGGGGCATTGCTGGGGGCAGCGCTATGGGACTGGGGGCAGCACTATGGGGTCTTAGGGCATCACTGGGGGGACTGGGAACATCGCTAATGGACTGGGGGCAGCGCTATGGGGTCTGGGGACATCACTACAAGGTCTGGGGACATCGCTATGGGGTCTGGAGGCAGTGCTATGGGGACTGGGAGCATTGCTGGGGGGGACTGGGAGCATCGCTATGGGACTGGAGGCAGCGCTCTGCAGACTGGGGGCAGTGCTGGGGGGTCTGGGGACAGTGCTATGGGGTCTGGGGGAAGTGCTGGGGACATCGCTGTGGGGACAGGGAGCATTGCTGGGGGGACTGGGGGCAGTGCTATGGTGTTTGGGGCCAGTGCTATGGGGACTGGGAGCATTGCTGCAGCACTGGGGGGACTGGGGGCAGTGCTATGGGGTCTGGGGACATTGCTGGGGGGGCTCAGGGCAGCACTATGGGGTCTGAGGGCAGTGCTGGGGGCATTGCTATGGGACTGGGGGCAGCTCTATGGGGTCTGGGGACATCGCTATGGGATCTGGGGGCAGCACTGTGGGGTCCGGGGGCAGAACCGGGATTCTGGAAGCATCACTGTGGGGTCTGGGTGCACTGCTACGGGTCTGGAGGCATCGGGGGTGGCCTTGACGGGTCTCTGCACAGCACCAGCCCTGCTGCCCCCCCCCCCCACCCCAGTGCCACCCCCGCCCCATTGCCAGGCTCCCCCCGGCTGGTTGTGGGGTGCCCCCTGCGTTATGGGGGTGGCACCAGCCCTGGGATGGGGACTGCAGCCCCTGCTGCGCCCTGGGGGCTGCGCAGCCCCACCCGGGGACCCCCAATCAGTGGGGTAAGGGTGGGGGGCACTGGGGGTCTGGGGGGTCTGGGGGGGCTGTGGGGGGCATCCCCAACCCATCCCCGCTCCGCAGGGCCCCGGCGCTGGCTGCGGCCGCCGTCCTCCTGCTCCTGAGCATCGCCACAGCCGATGGTAAGGGGCTGGGGGCGCGGGGGGGGGTGCTGGGGGCAGGGGGGCTCCGGGCCCACCGGCAGCCCCAATGGGGTGGGGGGGGGGGGCTCGGGCGGTGTTTGCCCCCGGGGTCTGCCCCGCTGTGTCCCCGCAGAGCCCGCGAGCCCCCTGGACGTGGCCCTGTCTGCAGAAGGACAGACGTCAGGTAGGGCCGGGCTGCCCCCCCCCGGGCCTCAGTTTCCCTCCTGGAAAACAAAAAAAAAAAAAAAAAAAGGGGAGGGGGGGGGTCAGGGTCTGGTGCTGACCCCCCCCCCCCTCTCCTGGTCTCTTGCAGAGCCCGTCAGCCCCGCCAAGCTGGAGGCCTCCGGAGAGAGTGAGGGACCCGCGAGGGGCGGCGGTGGGGGGGGGGGACAAATGGGGGTGTGCGCCCCCAGCCCCCCCCCTTGACGACCCTCTCCTCCCCGCAGGCGACCTCACCACCTCCGCACAGCGCCTGGGACAAGGTCGGGGTGGGGGGCACGGGGTTGGGGGGGGTCACGGGGTGTGGTGGGGTCACCGGGGGGGGGTCACGGTGCTGATGCTCGCCCCTCGCCCAGGCCTGACCGCCGACAGCTTCGAGGGTGCCGGGGGGGCGCAGGCGGCCGTGGTGGCGCTGGGCAGCGACTCGTCCTCCTCCAGCCTCGACGCCCTCAACAGCGGCTCCTTCAGCGCCGACGCCCTCGCCGGGGAGGCCCGGGGCGGTGGGTGCTGGGGGGGTGACGCGGGGACCCCTCACCCTTCACCCCCTGACCCCGTCCCGGCGCTGACCCCGGTGGTCTCTGCCCCCCCGCAGCCCCCGTCGCCGATCTCCCGGCACAGTCCAACGAGTCGGAGGAGGGTGAGGCCGCGTCCGTGCTGGGGGGTCCCGGCTGGAGGAGGGACCCCCTGCTCCCCCATAGCGCCCGAGTGGTCTGGGGGGGGCAGGGGGAGAGGGAAGGGGAAGGGGAATGGGGAGGGGAAGGGGAAAGGGAAAGGGGAAAAAGGGAAGGGGAAAAGGAAAGGGGGAAAAAGGGAAACTGAAAGGGAAAGGGGAAAAAGGGAAGGGGAAAGGGGAAGGGGAAGGGCAGTGGGGAGGGGAAGGAGAATGGGAAAGGGAATGGGAAAGAGAAAAGGGAAAGGGGAAGGGCAGAGGGAAGGGGAAGGGGAAAAAGAAAATGAAAAAGGAATGAAAAATGGGAAAGGGGAAGGGAAAGGGGAAGGGGGAAGGACTGTCCCTGTCTCCTGCTGGTTGGGGCAATCCTTGGGCACCCCGTGAGCTGGGGGTGCCCCCGTTATCCAGGGGTGCCCCCATTACCCAGGGGTGCCCCATTAAGCTGGGGGGGACACACATGAGCTGAGGATGCCCCCACAAGCGGGGAGGGGAGGCAGCGAGGCCGCCCCACTGCCTGGGGTGGGCACAACGCAGCCGGGGGGGGGCTGTGCCAGTGCCTGCCCCCAGCCCCGGCGTCTGCCCCTGCCCGCAGGAATGGACCGAGACCTGGACTCGGAGGAGGCCCTGGCCTCCCAAGGTGACTTTTGGCTGGGGAGGGGGGTCCTGGGGGTGCCACCCACCCGTGACAGGGGGGCTGACGCAGCCGCTGCCTCCCCAGGGGTCTGAGAAGGCCGAGCCTCGACGGAGCTGCCCCCCGGGACGCCGTCCTCTGCTGCGCTTCCCCACCGCCTCCCTCCACGCCCCCCCGGCCTCGCTGCAGCCCCCTCCCCAGCCCCCCCAGCCCACCCCGCTCCCCGCAGGACCCCGGTGCCGCCGGGCACTTGCTGGGGGCGAGGAGCTGGGCTGGGGGTGCCCGGGGAGCGGGGTGGGCGGCGGGGCAGGGGCCGTGGAGGCGGCCGGACCTCTCCACGTGCCCTGGGGGGGCGCAGCGCCCGTGCCCCCTCCTCTCATGTGCTGTGCTCCTCTGCCAATAAAGGTCCCTGCAGCAGCCACCCAGCCCTTCTGCCGGCGCCTTCAATGCCCCATCCCCGGCAGCCCCCCCCCCAAAATGCGCGCCCCCAGCCCTGCCCCACGCTGCCTCTGGATGCCAAGAGTTGGTGCGGGGTCAGAGCACGGTTTGGGGGGGAATTTGGGAAAAGGAACAACCAAGTGAATCCATGGGGGGCCATTCAGCACCTCGGTCCCACCCCTGGGCTGCTGTTAGCAGGAGGTGATGCAGTGCACCAGGGAGCTGCTGCTGTGGGTTCTCCTTGCCCTTTCCCTGAGCCAGACCCGGCTGCACCGGGACCCCCCCACGTCCCCACGGTGCCCCCCTCATCGCCACGCTGCCTGGCTCTGCTGCCAGCCCCGGTTCTTTTGGGTGCCAGGAGCAGTTTGCTCCTCCCCAGCTCCCACACCCCAAAAACCCTTTTGCACCCTGGCTCCATCCACGCTGATTTTTTATGACCTTCGTGCTGCGCTCACAGCGCCGGGGCTCGGCGCGGACACGGCAGGGACCCTGATATCGACACGGGCCCTGGGGGGGGGGGCAGGATGGAGGTGGGCGAGGGGCACCCCAGGCGCTTGGTGCTCCCCACCGGGGTCTGCTCCTGTCACCGGGACTGATGTGATTCACCTGAGGGGCTGCGGACCCCTGGGCCCCTCACCATGGTGCCCCTGACCCCACGGGCACAGCGCGGCCCCTCCGCTGCGCTCGGCGGATCCGGCAGCGGCGGGCGCGAGGGGACGCGGGCGTCTCCCGGGGTGGGTGATGAATGATGGGGGGAAGTTCCCCGTGCTCGGCCCCGCTGGACGTGGCCCTCGTTAGCCGGGATGAGCTCATGGATCCGCCCGCGTCACGCACGATTACTTCGATCATTACGGCCCGGCCGGAGCGAGGGGCTCCCACAGCCCTCGGACCCCGGCGTGCCCCCGGCCAGCCGTGCCCCACACAGGCACCGCCGCTCTCCACCACCCACTCGCCGACCCCAGCAATGCAAACCCTGCACCAAGTGTGGCTGCCTGCAGCAGGCTGCATGGACGGGCCCTGGCAGAGGCACAAAATGGGGCGGAAAAACCAAATCTGCCAAGCGCTGCGCAGGGCACTGCGCACTGCAGCCTCTCACCAGCCCTGAGCCTGCCCGTGTGTCCCGATGAGCTGCGGTGCTGAGCCCCCCCCCAGCTCCCCACCACGTCTGGAAATGGCCACGGCTTTGTTGGCACGACCACGGGTGAGCCGGCTGCGTGGCACGGCTGAGCCCTGGTCCTGCAGGGAGCAGTCGGTCACCCGGATGGCTTTTAGTTCATGAGGCCCTTGGTGCATTCATGCTGCTGGAGACCGAGGGATAATGAGAGTTTGTGGGATCACAAACGGGTCCTGCCGTGAACCCAAGATCCTCTCCTTGTCACAAAACTCCCGCTTCCTGGCACGCTGCAGGTTCGGAAGGTGAGCGTGGCTTCGAGTTTGTGGTGGTGCCGAGTTTGGAGGCGTGGGGGTGGGCAGCCCTGGGGACAACAACCAGCAACGCGCTGAATGAAAGGTGAAGGCTTTGTCGTTGTTCTCATCAAAATGAGGCCTCCTGAAAGGCGTGCACAGTGCCCTGCACTCCTCCGGCACACTGGTGTGGGTCCCGCAGCGCCCTCATCCTCCACGGGCTCAGCTACGGAAACGTCCTGGAAAACTCAGCCCGGGCTTGGCAGGATTCAGGCAAGAAGCCACGGCACGGAGTTTGAACACAGGCACGTGCACTCACTCCTCTGCTGCCGTGGGTGACACCGGCGGCTTCGGCACCGGGCACCGGGATCTCCCGGCACAGCTCGGCAGCTCCGGGCTGTGCAGGGGAACTGGGGGGGCCTTCATCCCATCTGCTTCCCAGAGAGAGGACAAAAATGAAGCTTCCGACCATAGAAAAGCCACCAGGTGACAGAGCATTTGTTTTATATATATTTGTATGTATATATATAGAGAGATATTTATATATATATAGATAGAAGTGGGTTCTTCTTCTCTCATGTAAAAATTCAAAATACAGTTTTTACTATTAACAATCTGAAGTGTAAATGTACAAATTTTTACTGCTAAGCAAAAGGAAAACAAAACCAAAGAAACAAACAAAAAGAAACACACAGAGCAAGAGGAAATAAAAAGAGAAGGGAAAGCCGGGCCCGGGGGGAGCCCGGGGCGCCCGGGGTGTGCGCGCGCGCGCGCGGAGACCCTCGGGGACCAGACCGCGAGGCAGAGACCACAAAGGGATCCAACCCACCGGCGCCAGATTGGCAAACTTTTATTTCTCTTTAAAAACCATCGCGTCCGCCTCTCCGGGGCGAGGAGGGAAGGGGGACACGGGGGTGGAGGAGGAATTCCCTGCCCCTGAGAAGCGACCCCATCCGCACGCCCGGCGAGCGCCGCGCTCCGGGGCGAGGGGCGCCCGCGGCCGTGCCCCCGCGGCTGCCGGGTCCTCGGTGCCCGGCGCGGGGCTCGGCTGCCGCCCGCGGTCGCCCGGCGGCTGCTGCCGGGGCCGCCCGGGCTCTCCCGCTCGCTCAGCGCCGCGCCGGGGCCGGGCACGGCACCGCCGCCGGGGTCTCTGGCACCGCTCGGCCCCCAACGACTGCCGAACTGGAGGAGCGCTGGGTGGCTAGAATCTAAAGCGGGTTTCAAAACACCTCATTAAGCACACACACAAATGAAATCCTCACAGTGCCGGGGGAAGCAAACATGAACCAGAGGGTGTTGAGAGCTGTCAATGTCTGTGCAAAGCAAGGAGGCTGGCGGCTGGATTTCCCTTTCGTGCGCATCCTTTTCTCTTCCTCTCTTTCGCCCTGCCCTCAGCCTTAGGATACCGCAGGGTCCTTGGGTTTGGCCTGCTCAGTCCCGGACAAGAGCGAGATGGTGGGGTCCTCCGCGTACTCGTCTCCGTCGGTGAAGTACGGCCCTTCTCCCAGCTCGAAGAATATGGGCAGGTCTCCGCTCCCCATGTCCACGGCGCTCGAGTCCACCAGGAAGAGGGGCTGGGCCGTGTAGTGCACCAGCTGCTTTCCTGCAAAGAGAGAGGGAGTGTTGGGGGGAAATTCTGCAGGGAGACGGAGCACTGAGACCAGCTGGAGTGCTGCAGGGAGCTGGGGCACTGCGAGGAGTGGGTGCCATGAGCCTGCACCCCCCAAACTCCGTTGTCATCAAGCGAGGATGTGCTCGACGATGCAGCAGAGCCCTCGCTGCCAATGCCAGGGCTCAGGCGAGGGCTTTTGGTGGCACAGCGAGGAGCAGAACCAGGCCTCAGGGGGGCTTCGCTCCCAGCCTGTGCCCTGGGACTTGCTCACCCCGGCTCCAGGTGGCCGGGGGCTTCCCTGCGCCCCCAGACCCCGACAGGAGCTGGAGCAAGCCCCGGCCGGGCACTGAGGTGCTGGGGTTGCTGCTGAGTGGGGAGCAGAACGGTGACAGCCCACACAAAGCCAGAGACAGCCCTCCTCCCCCTCCACCCCTTCTCCTTCCCAGTCCAAGCACTCCCACCTCTCTCAGCCAAACACGCTTTTGGGAGCAGAAATGGTTTTGCCACGGCCCCAGGTCTTGTGAGGGAGGCAAAATGAGCGCCCCGTACCTGTGTCTGCTGTGCTGGCCTCTGTCTCAGTGGGTTTCTGCTGTTCCTGGGAAGAAAGGAGATCCTGAATCTGCAGGGAGAGAAGGTGGGCTGGGTAGCACCCGGCACAGGGTGGGTCCACGCCGACAGAGAGCGCAGTGCTCTCGGCACAGTCACACAAGGAAAGCAGTGGGTTGCAATCCTGAAGCCCCACTAATTCACCCCGACGTGCCCGGAGGCTCACGAGCACCCACGGCTCAGGACATCACCAGCGACCCCATGAAGGATGCAGCCAGTGCCCACCCCGGGTCCCAGGTGCCACCCGCAGAGCTCCTGGGCTGTTGTGCCCGCTGTGCCCGTGGTGTGAAGGCAGGGACAGCAGGGACAGCCCCCAGGGCCTTGGTGAGCCCTTTAGGGAAGGACTCGCTGCTACCAGAGCGCACCAGGGTCCCGGTAAGCTGCAGGTGGAGGTCACATCCCTGCTCCATCTGGTCCCACAGGCACCCCTGGGCTGGGATGGCCGAGGAGGGAGCGTTGGAGGCACAAAAGGGCTGGGAGGGAGCAAAGCTGCCTGCCCCGTGCAAATCCCCAGCACCAGGAGCCGGCAGGCTGGGACCTGTGCCTGCGCTCCTGCAGCAGCGCTCCCACACCTCGTAGCCCTGGGGCTACCACGAGCAGAAGTCTCCCGAGCAGGTGTTTAAGCGTGTACCGAGCATATTCCATCATCACCTGGCAGCCAGCAGCAAGCAGGAGCAGTGCCTGTGAACACGGGGCCTCAAGAGCCCCGTGCCCACAGCCCGTGGGGCTCCCTGTGCCGGCACGGGGCCGCGCGGTGCGACGGCAGCACCAGATGGAGCAGAGCCCTGTGCCACGTTACCAAACGTTCTGGGAGCATCCCAAGGTGCATCCCAAAGGAGGCTTTGCTGCGGGAAGCCGCAGGGTGACGGAGACGTGCTGTGGACAGGGACATCAGAGGGGTGCTGCCCGTGCTCCCCTGTCCCGTGCCACCGCCACCTTCGTGCCCAGGAGCACGCCTGCAGGCCCCCAGAAGAGACCCTAGATTTTGGCTTTCCTGTTTGGAAGACCCTTCAGGGCGTTTCCTGTTCTACTCTTAGGAAATAAGTAAATAAATAAATAAATAAATGAAATTCCTTCTTTTTCAGGTTAATAAAAAACGGAAGGAAGAGGAGGGGGGCAGGAGCCTTGTGCTCACGGCACCACCCGCACAAGGAGAGCCCTCCTGCCTCTGACCTGGACCAGACTCACTCCCCGCCTCCCTGTGCTCCTGGGGTTTATTTCGGGTTCCCTCTGTTTGGTCAGGGAGCTGCTCCACGTCACGGCAGTGCCCGGCCGCGTCCCAGCCCGCAGCCCTGCGCGGCGCTCGGTGCTGAAGACACTCGAGCAGATAAAACGAACAACGCAGCACGGGACGGGGCCTGCCTAGAGAAAAACCTCCCGACGATGTCAGGACGGCAGCAGGAGGGCTTATGGAAACCACATGCGGCTCTCCACGGGCCTCTGCGCACTTCCACGTTCAGGGGGCAGGGCTCGGAGGAGAGGCGGCCGTCTCAGCACCTAATTAACCGAGCGTGAGTGATGAAGTGGCCCCGCTTGCTGTACAGAGCTGGCCGCAGCACTAATTGAATGATTTCCCCCTGGAGGCCCCCAGCCCCACGCGGGGCTCCGCGCTCCCCCTCCCCGCCTCCCTCCTGCGGGCTGGGGATGGCCCCGATGCTTGGAGCTGTCAGAGCCCCCAGGAGCTATCCGAGCCCCCCAGGAGCTGTCAGAGCCCCCAGGAGCTATCCGAGCCCCCCAGGAGCTATCCGAGGCCCCCAGGAGCTATCCGAGCCCCCCAGAGGCTGTCAGAGCCCCCCACGAGCTGTCAGAGCCCCCCAGGAGCTATCCAAGCCCCCCAGGAGCTGTCAGAGCCCCCAGGAGCTATCCAAGCCCCCCAGGAGCTATCCGAGCCCCCCAGGAGCTATCCAAGCCCCCCAGAGGCTGTCAGAGCCCCCCAGGAGCTATCAGAGCCCCCCAGGAGCTGTCCAAGCCCCCCAGGAGCTGTCAGAGCCCCCCAGAGGCTGTCAGAGCCCCCCACGAGCTGTCAGAGCCCCCTAGGAGCTATCCAAGGCCCCCAGGAGCTATCCAAGCCCCCCAGAGGCTGTCAGAGCCCCCCAGGAGCTCTCAGAGCCCCCTGGAGCTATCCGAGCCCCCCAGGAGCTATCCGAGCCCCCCAGAGGCTGTCAGAGCCCCCCACGAGCTCTCAGAGCCCCCTGGAGCTGTCCAAGCCCCGCTGGAGCTGCCCGAGCCCCCCGGGTGCGGAGGGGCTGCCGGCACAGCCGCACAGGGGGGAGCTACTCACACTGGCAAGGCTGCTGTCCAGGTCGGGGAGGTTCATGTCTGTAACCGTCATGGAGGGGCTGAAGAGCTGCCAGAGGAAAGAACGGTGAGGGCAGGGCAGGGGGGGCACGGCCGGGAGCCCCCCGTGCCCCTCCCCGTGCCCCCCGTGCGCGGTACTCACGTCCAGCAGCGCGCTCGTGTCGACGCTGAAGCCGTGCGTGGTCAGCATCGTCTGAAGGTTGTCCAGGTTGGAGTCGATGGTGTCCAGGTGGTCGTTGAGCTCATTCCTGGGCAGGAGAGAGGCGTCGTGCTCAGGGTGCTGGTAACCACCAGCCCCGTGGGCTCGCGGGGGTCCTGGCACGGCTCTGCCTGTCCAGGATGCAGCTTTGGGCCCTTCCTTCAGCCCTGAGGCACGGAGTGTCCCCTCTGCGCCCCAGCTGCTGGATTGTGACAAAGGGCAACAAAACCAACCCCCCTGCAACAGCGTGTTTTGGGGCAGAAGGTGCACGGGGAACGCTGCTGGCAGAAAGCACCTTCACCTCTGGACCGGCACTGGGGAAACTGGTGCTTGCTCAGCAGGAGACGCAGCTCCTGGTGGTGATGGAGAGAACTCAAGCTGCTTTCTGGGGACACAACCTCACCCCGCACCCTGACCTGCGCCCACCCTGCAGGGCTGCACACGCAGCGAGTCCCCCAGGCACTCTCCTGTTCCTGGTTTTTATGCTCAGGCTGCTTCAGGGCCGCAGAGCAGCGGGTGGCATCCCCCTCCTGGTGCTACGATTGGGACCGTTTTGTCACTGCTGCTACGGGCGCAGAGGCTGCAAGGTGAGCTGCCAGAACAAGAGCAGTGCTCGCAGTGCTCCTGGGAACGCTGCCTGGGCTGCAGACACAGCCCTGCCTCGCACACACACGCGGGAGCTGCAGGGATCTGTAACTTTTTCTGGACTAAAATCCACGAGCGCTCAGCAAATAAATGACTTATCCACCTGCGCGCTTTTAAACGACTTCCAAAGTCATTTAAAAGCACCCGAGATGTTTTGGCAGCTTTAAGACGCTTTCGGCGACCCCACAATCAGACTCATCCTGCAGCAAGGCCGGCAAGCACTGCACGGGGTGAGAGCAGAGCCGCTGGGCAACGCGGCAGCTCCGGGGGTGTCTCCTGGTGAGGTGGCACGAGGCGTCTCGCGTGCCGTGCCCTCCCGCCGGCTGTGCCCTGCAGCCCCAGCAGCAGCTGCGTGAAAGCAGCACCTCCAACTCCACAGATCTGCTCCGTGGCTCTGCCTCCGGCCCCGGGATGCTCCCTTCCCCAGCGGGGAGACTTCTTACAAAGCAGGGGGGAGCTGAGCTCTGGGGAGCCCTCGGGGGTCCCCAACCTGGCCCCCCAGCCCCATCCCCAGCCGCTGGCTGCCACCAGGAGCTCGTGGGCGACGCGCTGCCCAGCGCTGAAGGCAAAGCCCTGCGGAGGCACAGAGCTGCTTTTGTTCCCCGCGCTGCTTTTCCTCCCAAACGTCCCCGTTTCTGACAGCACGCCGACGGCGCGGCCTTGCACCGATTATCTCATTTCTGCAGGAAAAAAAAAAAGCAATTCCGGCCCCTGAGCTCTGCCCAGGTCACACGGCGCCTTGTGATGTGTCTGCACCTGGGAGATGGGCCCGGGGTGAGCACAGCAGGGCCCAGGGCCCCAGCAGGCAAATAACGACCGGAGAGCGACAGCTCCAGCAGGGACCCCCTCCGGCAGCCCGCGGGTAGGCAGGACACGCGCTCGGGAACGCTTTGTAGCTGGGGCCAGCTTACATTTCTCCTTTGAATCTCTCTCCACCTTAACTGGAAGCAGTCACGGGCAATACTTCAGACAATTTCTCCCAGGCTTCTGCTCGCAGCCACCGTGGGAGGCAGGAACGGGGCTGGATGGATGCGCCCTGCCGCTGGCTGCTACAGCGCCCCGCTGCGCACTCAGGTTGAACCGTGGGAAGTTTCCTCCTTCTGTCCTTATCACAAAACCAGAGGAGGCCTCCGGAGAATCATTTAAGCCCTGGGCTCCCCCCGCTCTGAAAGTGGGAGCAGTTCGTGGGCAGCGCCCCGTGCTTGGAGCAGCCCGGTCTGCGCTGCCCCGCGGTTGTGCTGCTGCGCTGCCGGGCTGGCAGAACGGGGATTAACGACAAAATGGGGCAGAATGGGGATGAACAACAAAAACACGAAACCGAAACGCCCTGAGAAAGCCCGTGGAGACAGCAGGGTCCCGTATGGCACACCCAGGCTCAGTGAGACGTCTCCCCAAATGCCTCTGATGTGGACCCAGCTCCACGACCTGGTGCATGGCAGCACAGCTTGTGGGGTGCAGCCCTGGTGCCGGTACGGGGTGAGCACACAGAGGGCTGTGGCCCCCAAAACGTGGCGCACGCAGCTCCACGGGGGGGTGGAGGACAACGCCGGGGCCGTGCCACCGAGCATTGAGAGATAAATCCCTTCCCTGCAGAGCCTGAGCTCTCGGTGCAGATGAAATTCCCTCGAACAAAGGGTGTCTTGTAGATTAAATAACAGCCTGTGGGGCGCACAAAGAGGCACTGCACGCCGGGACCTGCGGCCTCACGGGCGGCTCCTCTCCAATAATCTGAGAACAAGAGGAACACGCTGCATGTGATGAAAGGCAGGTATTGCTGAGCCGTCTTGGCAGGCTGTCAGCGCACGGGTCACGGCACGGCGTCCGGGCACCGCTGTCATCCCGCACGGTCCCCGCCGTCAGGGAACACTTCCCTTATTGCCTGCGTCCCAAAAGCAGCGAGCAAACTCCTCGGAATTTAACCGCTGCTGCCCCGCCAGGGCGCCGTGCTGCTGCCTCCCCCCGGGGCAGGGCACGGGGCACGGGCTGGGCTGGATGCTCACAGGACGGGCACACGGGGACCACGTCCGTGGTGCAGTGCAGTGGGGTCTGGTCCACGAGAGCTGGCTGCCAGCGTTTCAATTAGCAAGTCATCCTCCTTTCTGCTCAGCACCGCAGCACAACGCGTGCTCTGGTCACTGCAGCTCCCCCGGGGCACCTCCAGCTTCCAGCGCTGCTCCAGCGGGCGTGGCGCTGCTCCAGAAAAATGGGGAAGGGGCTGAGGGCACGGCAGTGCCACCGTCCTCCTGATGCAGCTCCCGTGCAGCAGGAGCCGTGGCAGCACCACCCCGAGGAACAAAGCTACAGGCAGGGTGCTGAGGCACCAAGCAGGCAGAGGGGAGCAGCGTGGTGCTGCTGGCACGGTGCTGGAGTAGGAGAGCACCCCAAAAAGGGGAAGAGCACTGAAGAAGGGGAAGCACAGCCCCTTCTTGTAACCAGCCCTTGGAAACTCTCCAGGACGAAGCGTGGAGCTCGCTCTCTGCAGGAGCAAGGGGCAAACGTCTTCTGTGTCCTTTGCCTGCCTCTGCGTAGTCTGCAGGAGTGCTCAATAATTCAGGAACACTCGGCAGCGCTTTTATTTCATTTTTATTACCCTTTAAACGGCGAGTTTCGGCTTCTGAAGCTGCATAATGTAACCGAGCTGCAAAATAAAGCCTGCCTCTTTTTAAGGACAGTTGGTATCGCCGAGACGGATTGCCGTGGGTCTATAAATAGGCAAAGATATAGACAAAAAAACCTCCCACAGGGCCGGGAGGAAGGAGCGAGCGGGCGTTTCCTGACTGCGAGGTGTGATGCAGCAAACGCGGCTCCCTGTGTGCTGCCAGCAGGCTCCAGGCAGCCCCCAGCTGCCCCCGTGCGACCCTGCAGGAAGGGGGCTTCTTCCTCAGCCCTCTGCCTCCTCCTGTGGTGCCACGACACCACAGCCTTTTGGCTACGGGAGCTCTCTGCTGCCTTCTAGGTCCTCCAAACTACCTGCGCCTTCCCCAGGCTGCTTTTATGGACAGCCTGCCCCGGCGTGCAGAGGGGAGACCTTAATTCCAGCACTCCTTTTCCCCCAGCACACCGGCTGAGTGGGAAGGGGCTGAGATCTGAGCAGCAGCAAGATCCCAGCGTGGTGCTGGAAGGGGTTCCTGGTGGTCTGACAGGCACAGGCAGCTCCCAGCTCTCCACCCCGACTCCTGCAGCTCCCATGCGAGCGCTGCGTGGTGACGAAGATGTCAGACCACGAGCTGACCCCCAGGACAAAGCCCCCACCAGCCTTCAGCCCAGCCCAGCCGGGCTCTGATGCAAGCTGTGAGCAGAGCCCGAGTGGGAGGATGCGACTAGGGCTGGGTGGCGAGCTGCAGGTTGGGGCAAAACTTCCCCTACTGACCTGGGGGCAGCAGGGTCGGGGCAGCCTCCCGGTTCCGAGCCTCCCCTGCAGGCAAAAAGCCCCGGGGAGAAGCTTCCAGCAAGCGGTGGGGGAAGGCGCCCGTGGTGTCTGCGTGCCCGTCAGCTGCCTTCGGGCTGCGAGCACAAAGCAGGAGCTTCCAAAAAGCTCCAAAGCAGGAGGATGTGCGGGGCCCGAGACAAAACACAGCTGATCCCACAGTGACTCATTTCTGCGCCGCAGGAGCGGAGTTTGAGCGAGCCCCAATTTAGCACAGGCATTTTTATCCATTCTTATTTTGGCAGCCACGTGGCCCCTTGCAGCAGCATCAGGTCCCTGCGTTGGGGGTGTAAAGCCCTGCACGGGGTCAGGAGGTGGGCTACTACCCCCAACACCACGGGGAGAGGACAAAATATCTGCCCCGGCAGAGCCACGGGGGAGCTCCCTGCACAAACGACCACGTCTGCCCCCCGAGCTGCGGGCTGCTGGCATCTGCAAAGCCCAGCAGCCCAGAGCAGTGGGGTTTGGAGGTGAAACAGGAGAGCAGCACTTACTTGTCGAGGCAGGCAACGCTGAGGCACTTTTCCTGGGGCTGAGGCTGTGTGGTGCTGTTGCCAGCGGCAGCGGTCGTGGTGCTGGGTTCGTTCTCCTGCAGGATGGAGTCGATGAACGTGGAGGGAGACAGAGGAGTTTCGACAGCAGGAGGGTTCCCTGGGCTGGCCTCCTCTATCTTGGGGCTGCGGGAGGGACTGGGGGGCTCTTCTTTGATCCGGACCACGGGACTACTCCTGGGGGAAGGAAAGAGAGCGGGTGAGGATCCGGCACCGACGCAGGATCGGTTCCTGAGATCTGCTCCCACACAACAGGATAAAAATCCTCACGTCTGCTGCTGCCTTCCTTGTGTACAAAGCCTCTGGAGCCAGCTACAAAGATGAGGTTGAGAGAGCACCCAAATATGCTGTCACCACTGCCCCAGAGCCTTCTGATGGCAGTGACCCCTTTGTGCCAGCCCAGCCTGGGCTCTGCCCTTAGCCAAAGCACCCGGGCATTTGCAGAGGTTCTGTTTTTGTGGGAAGGGAAGGGAAGGTGGCCCCTTTGGTCAGCCCTAATCCTGCAGATGGGAGCCCTTCCCCACCCCAGCTCGCTGATTTGGGGCGGCAGAGGCTCAATTAGTCCTCGTGGCAAGGACAGCAGCTACAAAAGAAGGGGGAAAGGGCCCATTAAGCCAACATATGGTCTATTTTGAAGAGCGAGAGCTCCTGGCAGAGGGTGTTCAGGCAATAAATGGCATTTGTGGGTGATTCAGCACCCCAGGGGAAGCGCCGATGCCAGGAATAACCTATTAAAGGGGAAGCAAAAAGGCGACCACAAGGTGCTAAAGAAAGATGGGCCCGGGGGGGCTCAGATCAAGAGCCTCCGAGTGGGGCTGCGGGGTGTGAGGGCTGAACGGCCGCACTGATGGAGCTCAGGAGGCTTCCAGCAGTACCCAGAGGTGGTGGCAGAGGCACACGAGGCTGACTATGAGCCACAGGACCTGCAGCACTCGCCTCTTGGGGCCTGTGGACCTGAAGCAGGTGAAGGGCACAAGGAGAAGGGCTGCTGGCTGCCCTCAACGTGCTGCAGATCCTCAGCTGCTGCACCTGAGCTGCTGGGGATGGACCTGGCATCGTTACTCCCAATTATTTTTTGTTCTCTGTGTCTCCTCCTCTGCGCAGCAGTCTGTAAGGGCAGGGCAAAGCCACCCCAGCTCCCAGGAGGCTGGTAATTCCACCTGACGGGGCTGACACACCGCTGAAGGTCTGTTTCTTGGGGACTGGGACCCCTCCGGGGCTTGCTCACGCTGGGCAGGGAGGCAAAGGAGCAAACGTTGGCTGAGTGCAGGATTAGAGCTGATCTGGAGAAATAAAAGGCTGCTGAGCCGGCAGTGTCCTGCTCCGATTTTGGCTGTCACCCCCGGGGGATTGCAGCCTCTGCCACGAGATATCAGCTGTACTGATACCCTACAGCTCAGCCCACCGGGTAACACTCCCCACGAAGCCAACGTGAGGCTGCAGGAGAGCAGCAGCGTTACCTTTCGTCAAGGCTGCCGCTGGGAGATGCTGAAGGGCTGGACTGGGCGAGCTCCGTCACGTCGGAGATGATGGGGCCAGAGTTGGCTGAAGAATCCGGGGAATAGAGGTTGGAGCCGCTATAGGCTGGGGAAGAAGCCTGAAAGGACAAAGCACAGCGGCTGTGGGGTGGAGCACAAGGCACAAAGCAGACAGCGACCCACGGGGGCTCAACACAAAACGCATCGCCCACCCCACGCACTGCTGGAGGCACACGTCGGGCCTCTGTCCCCTGAACTCTTCCTGGAAACGGTGAAATTTCAAAAGTAACAATATTGGATGCTTTCCCTGGATGATTCAACACTTGGACGCGGAGCAGCTCTGCGTCTCACCCTTCCCCTCCCACTCTGAGCCTTTCTTTTATGCTCAAAGGAAAGCCGAAGTTCTCAGGACCTAGAGATGAACGAAATTCAAGGTGTGAGGAACACAAGACTCCCCGCTGGCTGGGGACCCGGGGTCGGGTCCCACGAGTGGCACAGCACCAGGCCACCCACGCCAGCCGTCCTGGTGCAAAACCACTCTGCAATTTCCACTCAAATCGGGGCCGTGGCAGCGTCAGCATCCAGTGCTCGTGCTGGCAGGCGGCTCTGACAAACCGCCCGGCGATCGCTCCTCGCCCCTGAGCTGGAAGCCACGAACACTTGGGGCTGCGAGGAGCCGGCCACACGGGTTTCTCATAACGAGCAGAGCCCTGAGATACCTGGAGGAGCTCCCAGAGGCTCTGCGCAACGCTCGGCGCGCGGGGGGAACGAAGGCACTTCTAAAGCTGAGCTCACAGCGCTGGACGGGAGCTGGAAGGGGAACAGAGCCCTCGCACGGGGTGGTCTGGCAGCAGGAGAGCTCTTTAACGGGGCTGAGATATTTTGATATTTTGGGTCTCGGCTAAAAAGCTGATCGGATCAGCCGGGCACAGCAGGGCGCTGCGTGTCGGGAGCTGGTGGTCTGAATGCGCTGCCCCTGGAAGCAGGGACAGCCTTTATTTTGCTGCAAGCAGCCCATGAGGGCACCCGGCCGCTCTCCCAGCTGTAAAGCCTCGCTCCCGAACCGCAGCCCTGCCAGAAATTCAGTGCGAAGAACCTCGAAAAGGAGGTTCTTGGAAAAAGCCTTGGAAAAGGAACGGCAGCTGCTTCCCATGCAGGGGGCAGATGGGAAGAGAGCCCCGAACCTGGGTGGCGCTAGGAGATGAGTAACGTGAAAACACCCACGTTGAGACGGGATGGAAGGGACCAGCACAGGCCAGAGGTGGTGAAAAGCAAACAGGGAGCAAACACCAGCAAGAGGCAGGGCAGCTCCTGCATCCACGGCACCGCGCGGCATCAAAGCAGGGTTCACACCGCGTCCTGGCAGCGCTCCTGTGGCATTGTGGCAGGGTCTGTGGGGTGCCAGGGTCTGTAAGGTATCACAACAGGGTCTGTGGGGTGTCACAGCAGGGTCTGTGTGGTGTCACAGCAGGGTCTGTGGGGTGCCAGGGTCTGCGCAGTGTCACAGCAGGGTTTGTGCAGTGTCAGGGTTTGTTCAAAGTCACAGCAAGGTCTGTGCGGTGCCAGGCTTTGTGCAGTGTCACGGCAGGTTTTGTGCAGTGTCAGGGTTTGTGCAGCATCATGGCAGGGTTTGTGCAGTGTCATAGCAGGGTCTGTGTGGTGCCAGGGTCTGCACAGCGTCACGGCAAGGTTTGTGCAGTGTCACAGCAGGGTTTGTGCAGTGTCACGGCAGGCTTTGTGCAGTGTCAGGCTTTGTGCAGCGTCACGGCAGGGTTTGCTGCAGGCACGCTGCAGCTGCCAGGTCCGAGGGAAACGCCAGCCCCGTTGACCCACCTCCCTCCAGCACACCAGGAGGACACAGGGCAGGAGCAAGAAGCCCGCAGCTCGTCCCAGCGAGGACTCGGGGCCAGCTCTGAGGGGTGTGGGAGAGGAGCAGCACCCCAAAAGCTGCACGGATGATGGGAGAGCAAAGCCAACACCTCGGGGCTCACCGGGGTCCAGCAGCAGTTTGTAGGGCAGCCCAGAGCACGCGGACAGACTCCTGCTGTGCAGCCACGTCGCCGTGCCCCCCGAGGCTGCGTGCTGCTGGGGCTGGGTGCCCTTCAGCCACCGCAGCGTGGCCAGGGCTGGAGCAACACCCTCTGTGTGACGGGGTGCCACACAGCTCTGCTTTGATGGGTGCTGTTCCTGCGAGGGCTGCCTGGCTTTGTTTGGTGTCCCCCACCTCGCCCCCGGGTCACAGCTCAGCTCTGGTCACGGGGACCCTGCTGCTGCTGCTGCTGCTGTCCCTGCCTGGCTCCCACCCTGTCTGGCAGCAGGCTGCTTGCAGGGAGTACCGCTAATTGCACACGGCCACGTTAATTAGCCAATAGCAGCAATTGCTCAGCAAGGGCCGGCTGACATCGGGTGCATTTTGTGACAGACCAAAGCAAAGCTCGAGCCAGCAGACGTCAGCTGAGCGATGCTGCCCTGAAACCCCCCTCAGCTGCTGGATGAATTCAGACAACCCTTGCTGGGTCTGCGACCAAACGCGTGGCCCCTCACGAGAGGCAGCAGGTTCTGAGCTCAGGGGTTGATGCCCCGTGCCCCTTGGCATTTGGGTAACACCCTTAACAAAATGCTCAAACCCCTGCTGAGCCCTGAGGGGTGAGGCAGTGGGGCTGGCAGATCCGGGTGGCTCTTCCCAACCGAGCTGGCAGCTCGCTCCCTGCTAGCTGGGGCAGATCAGAGCCCCGTGGAGGTGCCGTGCTGCACGAAGCAGAGCAGCCACGAGCAGACGTGGTGCACGGGTGAGACCTCCCCGGGAAGCCGTGTCCCCACGTCCCCGTCCCGGGCGCGCGGTGCACTTACTGCGTACGGGGACGAGCCGTGGACGTGCTCCAGGGAGTACTGGCGACTGTATTTCGGCATGGAATGTGCTGAACTGCTGTCGTTCAACATCAGGGGGCTGCAAAAGAATCCCAAAACACCACAGGGGTCACCGCGCTGCCAGCCCCAGCCTCCAGCACCACCCGGCCCCAGCCTAGCCCACCCCCAGCCCCACGATGTGCGCACCCCGCGGGGTCTGGGCACCCTGGGGTGGCCAGCTCTGGGCAGGAGGCCCAGCGACACGCAGCCAGCCCCCACGGGCAGCCCCTCGGCTGGCTTTGCAAGCCTGTGGAGCAGAAATGCAAAGCCTCAGGGCTCGGAGAGCCCCCGTGAAGCCCTCGGTCCCCTCCTCTGTGGGGTTTCTGGCGCTCAGCTGCGGCACGAGCACCGCTGCGGCCCCGTTCTGTACCCGAGCGCTGCGGAGAGACGCTCCCCGTACGGGATAAATCACTGGGGCACGTCTCGGACAGGATGGCAGGACGAGGCACTACCTTCATTAATAACAATCGAGCCTGCTGCGGCGGTGCCTGCCATATGGCACGGCTGGGCACCGCTCGCACACAAAGGGGCAGCCCCACAGCCAGCCGGGCAGCTCGGGGCCAGGGGCAGGGGCAGCACGGGGGGCCTGCCCCTTCCTATGGGACACCAGGTGGGTGAGGAGGTGGGTGAGGAGCCCGTCCACGGGACGGGACCAAATGGGGCTGTTGCGGTGGTGTCGGAGGAGAGCCAACAGGAGAAGCATCTCTACAAGCTCTTAGGACGTAGCTGCGCTGCTGGGGTGAAATTGTGATCCTGGGACAAAACCCGTAACGACTGCCTGGCCCAGAGCAACCAACCCAGCGATGTTCTCAACCTCTTGGGGCACTTCAGTGCTGGACAGGCCTCCAGTGCAACTAGCGAGGGGCAGAATAATCCACGGCACGTCTGAGGACGGGCTTGATTACTCTGTGGAGATGTCAGCAGCCTCTGACAGCAGGAGGCTGGCCCTGGTGGCCCTGTGGGGTAAGGCCCAGAACGCCGTGGCAGTGCCAAGGCACCGCTGTGCGTGCTGCCCTTTCACAGAGCGCAGGGGTTGGGGACAAAGTGTGTTCTGCATGGGCTGATGTGGCCTGGCTCGCAAACCCTTCCTGGCGTCAGTCGCATCGCAGTGTTAGCTGGTTCTGGCCGGAGCAAGAACTTGAGGCTCACATGATCCCAATGACCGCTGTCCAGTCCTACCCCACTGGCAAGGCTGCTACAGAAGGCAGAGATCTGGGGGACCCACTCTGCTGATCCTCTCTTTATTCTCAGACAGGGAATCTTTATCTGGATGTAGAAATGCAGACTTACATCTTCCTCTTCACCCCAAGAATACGGTTGGATTGCACCAATGAAATCAAAAACTGGATAAGCTGTGAGGAGAAAAAAAGGAGACCCGTTAGGGTGCGTGCTGTGACACGGATTAACCCACGGGCGCCAGCGGCTCCCGGGACCCCTCGGCTCAGAGCACGGAGGGGAAAGAAGGCTGGGGGGGCACAGGACGTGGCAGCCAGTGGCGTTCCAGAATCTCAGGGCATCACAAGGAAACGCAGCAGCCAAAACTGCTCTGAAGCAGAACAAACACCGCCGCCCTGCAGCGAGCCGTGAGCTGGGGGGGCTTACCTTATTGACAACTTTCTGCTGCTGCGCGTGCTTCTGCCTCAAGCTGGCTACCTCCCTCCACAGCGCCTCGTTCTCGCTGCAAGAGAAGAAAAGGCCAGCTGAGAACAAACGCGGCCAGGCAGGCGGAGCGAATAAAGCCCGGGGTGAGCCGGAAACCTGCAGCAGGGGATCTGCCGCCGCCTCCAGACGCGGGCTCATTTCCAGCCTCGCGGGGCCGCGGGTGAAATGTCGCTCATTAACTCTGCTCCGCCACGATCCCAGCCCGGGAGCAGCCTCGCACACACGGGCAGGGACGCGGGGCCGCGCACGCAGCTGCTGGGAGGCATTAGCGGGGCCCTGCGGGAAGGGCTGGGGGGCAGCTCTGATGTGGCCCAGGGGTGTGGGGTGGGCACGATTCGGATCCAGCTCCTCCAGAGGTGTAAACGGGAAGCCACCGAGGCCCCGGATGGCACTGGGCTGCCCCGTGGAGCTGCGCCCCTCCGGTTCCCACCAGCAACCCCCCAGCTCCAAATGGTTTTTTGAGCTTTCTAGGCAGGTAAATGAGAACAGCAAGGACTGGCTTGGTGCGTGCTGCGAACACAAGAAGTAGTGCAGAACTCAGCAATAAACCTGCGTTATTTCTTCTTGTTCCTGAAGCTCCTGACCCACAGAGCCGTGGTTTAAGCCGTGTTTTTTTGGGGCCATGGTGCTGCTGTGCTCCCCGTACAGCCAAGGACTCCGAGCGAGCCAGCCCTGTGTGTGGAGCCCTTTCAGGGATTCCTCACAAGCTTTCACCTCATCAGGGCTCCGCGGTGCAGCCCCAGCGCAGATCAGGTGTCCCCTGGGGTCCACAGGGCACCAGCACAGGGTGGCCACCGGCAGAAGCCCACCTGGGAACGGGTCAGGCCCCGTTTGCCCAACAATGGGGTGGGCAAAACTCAGATTGGGGAAACTCTCCTGAGGTCAGGGGTGGCCACAAAGATGCCCAGGGTTGGAGCAGCTCCGCCGTGGGGCCGGCTGAGGGCTGGGGGTGCTGGGCATGGGCTGGAGAAGGCTCCGGGGGCACCTCCCAGTGGGCTACGTGTGCCCAAGGGGGCTGCAGGAGAGCCAGGGGGGGCCCTTTGTGGGGCTGTGGGGACAGGATGGGGGGATGACAAGCTCACAGGAGGCAGGGGAGGTGAGAAATAAGGCAGAAATTCTGCCCCCGGGGATGGTGATGCCCAGAGGGGTGCCTGGGCCAGTGCCTCGGCCCCTTTCGGGGTGCTCAGAGCTTGTGGGGCACTCGGTGCTTTTGGGGCACTTGGTGCTTTTGGGGCACTCAGTGCTTTTCGGGTGCTTGGGGCAGCACGGTGACAGCCTGGGTGCGCGCGAGGGCCGCGTGCCGGGGAGCAGCCGCCGTGCCGAGGGCGCAGCTGCCGCTCAGCTCAGCTGCGGCCCCGCTCCCCGTGCGCCCGGCCGCCAATTAGGGCCGGGGAGGAAGGCTGCTGCTCCGTGCCCCGCGGGGCCTCGCGCCGTAAATTAGCCCGGCTCGCCCCGGCGCAGGCCACCTGAACACCCCAAACCGCCCGGGGACTTTGGGGGGGTGGCCGCGCACCCAGCGGGGCCGGCCTCGGGGAGGAGACGCGGCCCCGCGGAGAAAGCAGGCGGCGGGAAGGGTTAAGCAGCAGCGAAGGCTTTAATACTTTCTTCAGCACGCTGTTTTACGAGGCAATTAAACGCCGGCGAGGAGTTTACAAGGGCCGGTTTCAAACGTTTCATTTCGGGAGTTATTAAAGCTCCGCGGAGCGCCGGGCCCCGGCGATATTTCACGGCGCGGCGGCAGCCGGCCCCGCTCCGCACCTGCTGCTCTTAAACCGCTGCTCCCGGGGGACACGCGGCCCCCCCAAAACTCCCCAAAAAAACCCCCAGCACCCCCCCCGGGACCCTCGGCCGGCCCCGGTGGCCGGGCTGCAGCGGGAGCAGCGCCGTTATCGCGGCATCGCAGGAGGGTGCGGGCGGAGGGCACCTCGTGCATCAGCTGCTCGCGGCCCCCCCGTGCTGCCCCCGTTATCTCCCCCGGCCAGGAGAGCCGCTCGTTTATCACCACACGGAGCCGGGCCCTCAGGAGCAGCCTTCAGAGCAGCGTTAATTAGCAGGCTCAGGAGCGGGGCTGTCACCCGCCCTCCAGATAAAATACTCCCCGGTGGAGCCGCGCCGGCGTTCCCAGCGAGGCTGCCTGAAATAAATGATTGTTTGCTACCCGCTGCTTTGCGATTTAAAGGAGATGCCCTCCTGCAGCTTCCCACCCTCATCAGGGCCGTTCCTACCTGGCCTTTCTCTCAAAAGCCAGCTCCTGGGAGCAGGTAATTACAGAGGAATTTTTAATCTGCCCGAGGGCGAGCTCCAGCGCCCGGCTGTGGCGAGGAGCCCGCGGCCACCAGTGCGCTCACCGACAGCAGGCGTGGAAAAAACTTTGTTCCAGTTCGTCCCTCTCCTGTTTGGGAGGTCTGAACCCAAGGAACTCACCCTAATACACAGCTTTCAACCTCAGCACGTGCCTGTGACCGTATGTGAGCACACTCGGTGGGCACGGAGCTCGTAGCGGAGCGGTTCTGCACCCAGCGCTGTTCCCAGTTTCCACCTCACACCACGGGGTTTAGAGGTGGTGTTGCAGCAAGCTGTGGATTCCTTCATCAGGCAGTGCGGCCCCGTTCCAGCGTTTCAGGCAACGGTGCACAGAAAACAGCTGGAGTGGGACTGAGCAAACCGAGCAGGATCTGAAGGGCCCGGCGATGCCGGGGGCACGCGACAGGTCCGGAGCAAAGATCAGGGTGATGGGTGCCACGGCCTCACCCAAATTTCAGACTTTGCCAACCCAAACGTACCCCAGCGACCTCTCACAGACAGACACAACCCTCCTTCCCTCCTCCCTCCTCCAGCAGCACGGTGCCGGCCCCACATCCTCACGGTCCCACGCGCTGCTGAGCCCTGCCCCGGGGCTGCTACGGCTCCTGTGTGGGGATGGATGGAGGGCAGCAAGCCCAGAACTCGCAGCGGGGCTGGAGCAGAGGAGCTGCAGCGGTCCCTGCCGACCCCAGCCCCGATTTTGGGCTAGCTGTGGTGGTGGAAATGAGGGAGAGCAAAGCCTTGCACCGAGAGGGCAGCCCCGAGCTGCTGGCGCTGCAGATAAGTGGTTCTGTGTGAGCAGCGAGCGGCCCAGCCGCAGCGGAGCCAACACACAAAGCGAAGGCAAAGAGGCAGCAACTGCTCCTCTCCCTGCTGGCTGCAGGCTGGAGGTATCAGCTGAAGTCAGCAGCTGGCAGATTCAGCGCGAACAAAAGGCGGCGGCTCCCCAGGCACCCTGTGATTGAGATGCAGAACTCGTGGGACAAAGTCACACAAGAAAAACAAATCCACCGGGGAGCCTTACGAGGGCGGCGCTGCCACCTCGGGCTGCCCCGAACCGCCACGGGGTGGCTGCCGGGTGCTCCAGCAGCGCCCACCCCGCTCCTCTCCCCCTGCCTTGCTCCTCTCCCCCACCTCGCTCCTCTCCACTCCTGCCCTGTGCCCACAGCCTCGGCAGGAGCGGAGCAGGCAGGCAGCACTTTGGTTCCACACCCGGCTGGTTTTGAGCCCTTGCTCCATCCCCAGGTAATTTCTGCTCGCTGTTGAGTCCCAGCTCGAGCCCTTCCCATCTTGGCACCCTCTTTGCCCAAACCAACATCCAAACCACTGCTCTGGGACCAACACGTGAGCCACCAGACCCCAACATTCACGCAACAGCAGTCCCGATGCCTCACGGTGCTGTCTCTACGAGGGCTGCAGCACATGAGGAAGGGGCTCTGGGGCTCGGGGCAGGGTCAGCATCGCACCAGGGACCCGGCCACGCAGGAGGAGGCGCTGAGCGGAGCCGCGGTGCTGACGGTGCCAGCTGTCCGGGGGCAGGAAGCAGCTGGTTCTCAGCTCGCACTAAATCAGCTACCGGGCTGAAAAGCTATTTCCAGTCCTGGCCGTGGTACGATCAATCTTCGTCTCCAGCAGGTACCACCTCTGCGCCTGCAAATGGCTCGCGCGCCCGTCTGGAAGCAGCTGAGAGAGGCGCGCTGCTAATGACCGCCCCGACCAGCGGAGATCATCTGCATTCTGCTGACTAAACAAGGATGCAAAGCACACGCATCTATCAAAAGCCTCTCAGCACTGCTGCTCCGGCCTTTTTATCATCGCAGCGAGCTTCCAGGAGCAGGCAGCACTTGGCCTCCGCAGGCTGCAGGCGCCGACGGAGCGCAGCAGACGCAGGCAGCGACAGCAGCCCCGGTTTGCCCAAGCCCACGGGACCCAGGCAGCGAGGAGAGGTGATAGCAGTGCCCGAAAAACATCCAGCTTTCAGGCTGCAGAAAGCACCGTGCCCTAGACGCAGGAGCAGGCTCTGAGATGTGGCCGGTTCCCAGCCCCGAGCACCGCGAGGTCCTGGCTGAGGTCAGCGCCCTGGCACCAAGCACAAAGCAGATTTTTGTCACTTCTCAGCATAAGGAGAGAGCATGACCCGAAGAAAGGCAGCCTGACCTGCCCCAAAAAACAGTATCACTGGTTTTGATCCTTACTTGTTCGCCCTCTCTCACTCTGCTGATACCCACAGCGCCTGCTGCAAGCCACGATGCCCTGGGCTGCACCACCAGGGGGGAGAGGGGATTGTCCCCCTCTGCTCTGCCCTCCCTGTGTCCGGGTTTGGGGTCCCAGCACAAGGATGTGGGGCTGTCAGATCAGGTCCAGAGGGTCTCAGAGATGATCAGAGGCTGCAGCAGCTCTCTAGGAAGAAAGGCTGAGAGAGCTGGGGGTGTTCAGCCTGGAGAAGGCTTCGGGGAGACTTCCTCGAGACCTTTCAGTACTTAAAGGGGGCTTCTAAAAAGGATGGAGAAGGACTCTTTACTCATGTGGATGATGATAGGAGAAGGGGAATGGATTTAAGCTAAAAGCAGATCAACAAGCAGATCTCTAATTCTCCTACCTACTTCACACGTGGAATTCATCCATGCTGTAGAACCGCCAGGACAGAGTTAATTTTCCTCCTAGGAGCTGGTAGGGTGCTGCGTTTGGGATTTAGGATGAGCAGAGTGCTGAGAATACCCTGATGTTTTTCTTTTTGCAGGGCAGTGCTTACACCAAGCCAAGGGCGTTTCAGCTTCACCCTGTCCTGCCAGCGGGCAGGCTGGGGGTGCAGCAGGAGCTGGGAGGGGACAGACCCAGGACAGCTGACCCAAAGTGCCCAAAGGGCTTGGAGAAGAACTGGTCCCACTGGGACACCTCCTCCAGAGCCTCCAGAACCAACCACGACACGATGCCAGCAGAGCAGGGCTGTGCTCAGCCACGAAGCACGGTGAAGCCGTTCTGCTCAGCCCAACGCCCCGGTTCTCCAGGGCTGCAGAAACCAGGGCACTTCTCCAGAAGGGTGACAAAGATGCTTTCAGCATGAACGGTTTCCCAATAACGGTGACTTGCTCGCTAACCCTGGAGTCTCACGGAGGTGGATGTGGTCCCAGATCAGCTCACCTTTTAGAATAAAATCTGAATGTGACGTTATCCAGGTGGCACGAGGGGAGAGCCCACCCTTCTGGGTCGATAAAGATGAGATGCCTGAACTCAGCCTGTGCCTGGGGCCTCTCCACGTCCCCTTTAAACAGCCAGTGGCTCTCGGACTGAGTGAGAACACAGAAAACAGAATGAGATTTTTAACTGTGCTCTGCCCGTCTCCCGAAAAGCAGAGGCTCAAGAGAAAAGCAGGCAGCGCACTGCTGCTGGACTGAAGGATGCTGAACTGCGAAGTAACCTCCTCCTCCTCCTCCTCCTGGCCTCCCGGCACGGCCAGAAGCACCACAAGTCTCCAAACAGCTCCTGGGGACACTCCAGAAAAGCAAACCGGTGAGGGCGAGGCGTGGAGGACGGGACAAGCAGCAAGAAGGACACGGAGGACGCCGGGTCTCCGCGGCCAGGAGGTGCCTGCAGGTGCCGAGCAGGCACCGGAGCCCACGGCGAGGAGGCAGACGTCCCTGCGGGCAGCACACCAGGACCTGCCTGAGGCTGCCTGCACCACAGGCAGGGTTAGGAGATGCTTGGGCCGTGTTATTTCACCATCAGCATCCCAGCCCGTGCTGGTAATTAATTTCAGATTTAGATCAGCGCGCTGAAAAACGAGTACTCCACAGGTCTTTAAGCCGTGGTTTGGAATGACCAATAAAATTGACTTCAGATGATCTCAAGCAGTGACTAAGCTCGTAAAAAGCAGCAGCGTAGATAAAACACACAGATCCCACGTTGTGCTCGGCATCGCGGGCCATCAAAGCAGCTTTCAGATCAAGCTGATGGTTGACTCGGAGCCAGCGCAGGTCCCCCGGGAGCGCACGGGGAGCCCATAAAGCACCCCGCTCCGACTGTCCCGTTTAGAGGGCATAAAAGCACGGCCCACAGCCCCGCACAGGGCTGGCAGAGCCAACAAAATCCACGCCATTAGACAAAAAAAAAGAAGAAAAGCACGCTTGCAATTAGTGCAGGTGAAAGCTGCTGCAGGACCCAGCCCCTCTTCCCTGCAGCGAAGGTGGGAAGTGGCCAGGTCCGTGCACGCAGGTCCCCTTTTTGGCTCTGGGGGAAATCTGGTTTATGCCCACGCAGCTCTCCTTCCATAAAATGGGGCTGGGGGGTAACCCAGTTCCAGGGTCTCGTTTTGCTGCTGCTACAAAAGCTCCAGCCCCTCCGTTTTGAATGCTTCGAGCCCAAGTGCCCCCCAGTGCCAGCTCCTTCAGCACGGGGAGCCCCTGAGGCACAAAATGCCCCAAACCAAGGCACTGCCAGGCTTCCAGGGTTCCCGCAGCTCTTCCAGGAGCCCGCGCCTTGACAGTGACGTCTCACTTCCAAACCTGAACCAGGAGGGTGCCACGACTCAACTCCGTGCTGCATTCTGACGTATTTTTAAAAGGGAATTCAGCAGCAAAGTAAAAACATGAATTGTTGTTTCCGGACGGGTACCAGCGGGCTGAGAAGTGGAGCCCCCACGAAGCCGCCCCATGCAGGTGCTCAGTAAGAGCGCTGCAACCATCCTAACACCTCTTCTCCCCAAAAAAGAAAAGAGGAGAGCAAAGCTCCTTCCCCCCGGGGACGAGAAGCTCCTTTATCCCATCCTGACCCCAGCACACACCCCTGGTGCCTCCAGAGCCCCTTTGACATAAACAGGCTCGCGTGCAGAGCACACAAAAGCCTAAATTTGGTTCGAGCACGAAGGGCAGAGCAAGGAGCAGCACAGGCACCGCCGAGCAGCACGGACACCCCAGCTCCCCTCGCACCGAGCGCGCGCGGCGCACGAGGTCTTGCGGGCTCATACAGCGGGGTGTAAAACGCTGAAAATATCTGGCCAGCGATTTCACAAAAGATCTCCTCACGGGTTTCACGTCCTCGCTGTGCAACCTGGGCCCCACGTTTTCCGCGCCAGTTGCAGCAGAGGCGGAACAACGCCGCCGCGCTCCCGGAGCTGCCGAGGGGAGGTGAAGAGAGAAGAGGGGCTGCAAGGCTGGGGAGCGCCACGCAGTTACTCATCTCCCAGACGATTTCCAAGCAGCTTTTAACCGGAGCGCCTCGGTCCCCGAAGGTGGGAGGGCTTCCATTAATGAGGCACGGTGACTAAACTTGGCTATCACCTCGTTGGCTTCGTTATGTCCTAGCTCAGCTTTTCTCTCACCTAGCACCGATGGATTCAATCTTTTCAACAAATGTTCTAATGCAGGCTCTATCCCCTCAGGTCAGTGTCAAACGATAATATATATGTTGCTTTTGGAACCCTGAAACCATAAAGAAAGTTACACGGGTCAAAATTATTTGCCATGATTTACGGGGGGCTTGCATACGGTAAACTAATTCTGGTGAAGAGGAATTACGCCGCGAAAGGCCAAGTCCTTGCGTCTGTTCGGATTTATTTTCACCCAGAGAAATTTCAACTTTTAAATTCTGTTAGCAACTGGGGCCTTGTAAAAGCGGCGGGGCCTTGTAAGCAGAGCCCGGGCGGGAGGAAGTGCGCTCAGCTCAGCGTCCCGCGGCACAGCTCCGCGCGCCGAGCCAACGCCAACGCGGTCCCGGAGGGAGCCGTGGAGAGAAGCGATAAAAACAGGTGCAGACACCACGGCTCGCTCGCTGCTCTCAACAATCTGGTTAAGATTAAACTTACGGATACGCTCCGGCTCCCCCGGGACTCGAGCTGAGCCGAGGAACCAGCAGGAAGGGGCGCGCTGCCCTGCCCGCCTCGCCGTCCTGCCCGCGAGGGGTGGGTGCTGCGCCCCGCAGGGCTCTGCTCCTTCCTCCCATCAAAGCAGAGTCTGGGAACGAGAATTTTGGGGGACGGTGACATTGTCCCTGCTCGGGATGCTGCCTTGGCCTCGCCACCCTCCCCGTGCAGTGCGCCATCAGGCTCGCTTCGCTCTGCATCAACGCTGGCGATCGCTGCGGCACTTCAGGGTAACACCGCGGTGGCACCGCGCAGCCACACACCTATAAAATGATGCCCGAGGGTCTTTCCACGCTGGAAATCCCCAGCAGAGCTGCAGGAGACGAGGAGCTCGGGCAGGAGCTGGGTGCAGCACGCGTGGCACGGCGAGAGCCAGCCCCAACTGCAGCCGTCAGTACGGAACCTCCACGGCTCTGCCTTTAAAAGCCCAGAAGGAAACATTTGGCTTACACGAGTCGCAGCTTCAGAAGCTAAGAAAGCAGAACAGAAGCCAAAAGCAACTGCAGAAATTCCAGGTCAGTAACCTGCTCAAATTTGAGTGTAATTAATAACCACTGCTCGCCTGCCGACGCCTCGGGACGACAACTGCCTCCCCGACCGAGGGCACAGCTCGAGCGGACGCCTTCCCCCGCACCGCTGGAGCCGGGCCTCCGGTCATTTCTCCCGAGCTGGCCCCCCGTGGCTCTCCAAACCTTGAAATGCTGAAAGGTGAAAGCACTGAGAAACAGGAAAGACGCCGAGAGTAACGCTTTCCCCATCAGAAATTCTCACGTGAGAAAAAGCTGCTGGTAAACGAAGCGTGAAAGCCGATGCAGCAGCGCTTCGCAGCGGGACCATTCGCTGCAGGCAGCCCGCTCACAACCGCCCTGGCCAAGCTGTGCCACTGCTACGGGACTGCCGGGGGTGCTGCAAAGGGAAACCAGCCCTGCCCGAGGCACGAGTAGCTCAGGGAAGATGTTAAATAACCAGGAATTCCTCGTGCTGGCCGGGGGAGCAGAAGAGCTGCAGTCCCCGAGGTGTCCGTGCGATGTCACGCGGTGGCACCTTGGAAGAATCCCTCCTGTGGCACGCTTGTGTGAGACGCCAGGATTTAGGGAGCAGGGAAACGGAGAGGATGTTTGAGAACAAACAAAAAGGATGTTTTACAACAAGCTGCGTGACGGAGACCTCACCGTGCCTTACTCCATCCACCCAGAAATGCCCGGAGGGGATGTCTTCATTATGCTCCAATAAATTTCACTTCGGAACACGCAGGAGAAAGGCAGCAGCAAGGAAAGAGGCGTTCTCTGGAAAATGGTTAACCCTCTGGAAGAGCCGGGGAGGGCAGCAGAGGAGCATGACCACAGGATGCTCCTGCGCCAGAACGAAGGGGACTCTGTGCTTCAGCAAGGGGTGAGGGAGCCGCAGGCTGTCTGCTCCTCGGGCTGAGATCTGCTCTCTTTGCACATCTTGCTCCGTGCGGTAACTAGGATGAAGGAGCCACGGTGAAATCAGCCCGTAACTCCACGAGGCAGACGGGCACGAGGCCATGAAAAATCCTAAACCCTTCCCTAAAGCTCACAGCCACCTCAGATGTTTGTGTCACCTGTAGCTTGCCTTTCTCGTACGTTTTGCACAGCTCTGTGGTTGTTGTTTTAAATCTCCAGAGGCCCATAAAAGACCTGGAAGAAGACAAAGGACTTGCATCCGCCAGGACAGAGCCAAAAAGCAGAAGCCCACCAAACCACCACCCCCAAACCCATTTCCAACTGAGAGCACGGAACCAGGTGAGACCCCAGGGAAGCGATATCCTGGCTGGAAAACCCTCAGCTGCCTGGGAGCACAACCCAGTCCTGCTTACACACAAAAAAAATAAAACAGTCTCACTGCCCAAATTCAGCTTATCTACTTTCCATCTACTTGCTGCCAGCGCTAGAGACTCACCCAAATTATTCGTGTTTGACAGCAGAGCTGTGCTTAGCCTCTCAGACAGACTTTGTGAGCTAAGCCCGTCAACGTGGGAAGATTTGGGAAGGGCTGTTCACAGCCGGGCAATAAAACGGCCTTCTCCGTGAGCATTGCATCGGGTGTGCCAAGGATGATATCCAATTTAAACCAAAGCCCCTCAAAACAGCTTTCCCTTTGCTAGCCCCAGCCCATGTGCGTTTTCAATACGCTGCAAAGATCTTACTTGGGCAGAAGACAAGCTGCGATCGTAAACTTTCTTTCTGCCGACAAAGCAGCTGGATATAAAGGACACCTGGTGCTCGCTGGAGCGGACCCCCCACTCAAAACGTGCCCTTAGACGGGAAAAAAGAAAGAGATTAGGAACAAAGTGGCTCAGGCACTACGCACAGCTTTATGTTCGAGGCACCCTCAGCCCTCTGGGGACTGCTGGGGCTGCCTGGGGTAACACAAAGTGGTTGCAGCTCCTCTCTGCCACAGGCAGGCCCCTCGCTGCTGTGCTCAACCCTGCTCCGACTGACAAACAGACCCTGCGGGGGGGTCCTGGAATGGGGCTGCTCGGAATCTGTAAGGTGGGATGAGCCGACCTGCGAGAGGGATGGGGAGGAGCAGTGGACATTCAGATTGTCCCACAGCATACTTTGTGGCATCAGATTTTCAAGCCCCAAACCAGAAGATCATCCAGGCTGTAAAGCACACCACGGGACTTGTGTGTGTTCGTCCCTGCTTCAAGTGCTCGCCCCGTGGCTCAGCTGGGGTAGGAGTCCTGCAGGACTGCAGCCAGCAGGGAGCTCCCCGGGCAGCAGCATTTCATGTGGGCCATGGAATGAAGGTGCTAAAGGAGGCTGAGCGCTCACGCTGTGTGCTGATGGAGCAGCTGAAATGATGGGACCGCGGAGAGGCAACACCATGTGAGCCATCAGACCCTCGAGAACGCTTAAAAAGCCTTGTCAAGAAAATAAGTGGCAGCCATGAGCTGACAAGAAGCAGCTGATGCTCCGAAGCACGCTGCAGATCCAAAAGGGCTGGCCCGAAGCGAAGGGGGTGGATTATTGCTCAGGAAGCAGGAAGAGAATTTTTAATCACAAGCTCCTGAGGAAATGGGAGCAGCACCACGCCGGCGCGCTGGGTATCAGCCCAAGGACCAACAAGTCACAGCTTCACCCAGAGCGTTTCCTTCTGATCATCTTGCAGGAGCCCAGCCACCTGAGAAGCTTTCGAACAAGTGCAAAATATTTCTAGCACTTGGTGGGTGAGCACCCCCCTGCCAGGAGCGGGGAAGCCGCGCTGCTCAGAGAGGGGCTGCCAGCTCCCTGCGAGCAGCAGAGCTCCAAGTCCTGCTGTGTGCACTCCACCTAGCGGTTTACAGGCCGTTTGTAATTAATAATGCTAATGTTTGCTCTGACCTGAGCCAGCGGAGCAGCTGGAACGCAGCCTGGAGACCTACAGCGCATTAGGAAGGCGCTCATCCTCACACAGGGTTACAGGCACCATCCCAAAGCGTGCTGAATGCCCTGGTTTCAGCCAGGACAGAGTTAATTTTCCTCCTCGGAGCTGGTAGGGTGCTGCGTTTGGGATTTAGGATGAGCAGAGTGCTGAGAATACCCTGATGTTTTTCTTTTTGCAGGGCAGTGCTTACACCAAGCCAAGGGCGTTTCAGCTTCACCCTGTCCTGCCAGCGGGCAGGCTGGGGGTGCAGCAGGAGCTGGGAGGGGACAGACCCAGCACAGCTGACCCAAAGTGCCCAAAGGGGTATTCCATGCCTTATGGGGTCATGCTGAGCAATAGATAGGGGGGGCTGCTCGGGGTTAGGCTGGGCATCGGTCAGCGGGTGGGGAGCAACTGCATTGGGCATCACTTGTTTGTGCACATTAGTAGTACTATCATCATCATTATTATTATTATTATTGTTATTATTATTTTCCTGTCTTATTAAACTGTCTTTATCTCAACTCACAAGCTTCACTTTCCCGTTTCTCTCCCCCATCCCAGAGAGGGAAGGGGGAGGCTGAGCGAAGGGCTGCGTGGTGCTGAGCTGCCGGCCGGGTTACAGCAGAGCCCTGACAGCCCATCTGACAGAAGCTGTAGGACTGCTGGGTGGCTAACGAAGATTTCCTTTTTGTTTTTAGGAAAGGAGCACAGCTGGCTCCAAGCCCAGTGAGTTTGCTCTATGAAGGTGGAGTTTTGGTTATCCAGGGTTGGCTGCGTACGAGATTTTCACTCAAAGCCATGCTAGGAAAGGCTGAATCTCTTTGCTCAAGAGACATTTACAACAATTAACAAGGCATTTGTGTCTAACAAGACATTTTCCCTTTCACCTCAAAGGGAAAATGGAAGCAGCCACCTCTGCTGTCCGTAGACCCCCAAAACTGCAATATCAACAATGGTGCACAAATGTTTTACCTGCTGCTATTTGGGAACACGTTTGGAGGACAAGCTACTTCTCTCTGCCCTTGCAGAGAGCCTGAAGAGAAGCCCAGCCTAGAGGTAAGGCTGGGTGCTCGTACCTGGGGCAAACAGAAGATGAAAGGAATCATCTAGAACGACCCTGGAGACGAAGCAGGTTCTCTCCCCTCCCGTGAACACCAGAGGTGCCAGGGAAGTGATCTGCAAGCACAAGGTACAGTAATGAAATCCAGCCAAAGGGAGGCTTTGGAACACAGCGTGTTCCAAAAAACCACAGTCCGTGCTTTTCGCAGTGCAACTGTCCCTCTGAGATCCCCACCGTGCCCTCCTGCTTCACCCAGGACAGGATTCCTCAGGAACAACGGCAGGGATGAAGCAGCTGAGCATAAATCAAACTCATTGATGAATGATTCGCTCCACTTTGTAGACAGGCAAATTAGAAAAAAAAAAATAAAGCTCTAAACCAGGATTTGTGAGGGTACAGGAGGGAGTCGGACACCCACATCCCCGTGCTCGTTAGCTTCATCGAGTGCCTAAACCTGAAGTCTCAGCGCGAGCCCCCCGCCTGGCAGATCACCCCCAGAGCCTGCTCCAGGAGGGCTGCAGCTCCTGCTGGGCACCCGGGAGATTTTGGGGAGACAACAAACCTCAGTGAGGTCACGAAACCGCTGCACCACCACCACGGGAACAGCCACAGCACTGCCCCGACACCACTTGCTGTGTCCCCAGCACGACAGCAAGCACTGGGGAGCCGCATCCAGCCCCAATTGAACGGGGTGCAGGGCACAGCTCACGAGCCTGGAGGAGGAACGGGACACGAGACATCACCCCAAAGGACTACAGCACCACGGTGCAGCAGAAGGTAAGGCAGAAAACCAGAGCACGAGGGAACAATCCAGCACTGAGCACTGCCTGAAATTTCAGACCGAAAGCCCCGTGGCAGGGACGGAAGCTCTGGGGTCTCCACGGCCGTTCCCGCTGACAGCTCAGAGCAGAGCAGATCCTACACTGCGTTTGGGATCGCAGCTCTGAGGTCTGCAATCCCTAACGGGTTCTGATGGTGCCCAAAAGGTCCTGCCCCTCCACCCCCCGTCCTGCTGCTTTCTAAGCAGGAAGCCTTTTAACGCCCAGGCTGCACCCCAGACAACCAAGGCCAGGAACAGAGCGCAAGCAGTGGCAGCGAGCCTGCCAGCAGATGAGGGATTAAAAATAACGTGTTCAGGGCAGAAATCACTGAGAGAATTCTCCTGCATCTCCTGCCATCCCCTCCCCACATACATACTGCTTCATGGCTATCAGCTTGGAGTCCATGCTCTCCTGCTTCCCCTTCATCACCTGGATGTCGGTCAGCAGCTTGGTTACATTGTCCTGCCGAACCTTTATGTCCTCGTTCTTTATGCTGGATACCTGGGGATGGAAAGGAAGACATCAGTGGGGTTTTCTTCCTATAAAATGGTTGTTTAAGCATCCAGGTTGGTCCTGATCCCATCTCCCCACCCATTAAACACCTCCCCTCGCCAGAGCTATCGCCGTGCTCACACTGGCGTACGTTGTGGTGAGGGATGAGAAGTGGCCATCTGCAGTGAAAGCTTTCTGCACACAAATCGTTATTTGCAAAATTAAATTCTGTTGCAGCCTGAAAACATCATCCTTTTGGATCTGACAAGCTGTGCTCAGGTAAAACCAGAGGCCTGCGGAGGAGCTGTTTGCTCAGAACAAACCTTCGGAGAGCTGATGGACCAAGACTTATCTACGATAACCCAAAACCTTAAAAGATGAGTGCGTTTGTGCTGCAGACAGGCAGTGGACATCCTTCTTGCACACTTTCAGAAGTCTGCTGTGTGCAGTGAGCTGAACGCTGCTCTCAGCAATTAAGGAAGTCATTAGCTGGCTTGTGGAAGCAAAGCAGGAGCAGAAGGCAGAGGAGCAGGCTGCAGCAGGGGCCTGCAGGCAGAGCGGCGAGCCTCCTCCCGCGGCCGGTCGCTCGCCATCCTCATCATTTCCACTACAAGCACAAAAGCAGCTGAGGAGATTCCGAGCAGATGATTTTCTTGTTGATAAAACACTCCCGAGGCGTGACACCCGGGCGTGTTTCACGAGAGGAACCGAACGGCTCAGCGCAAACGGCATCCAGTTATTTGAGAGCAGCCTGGGAGAGGCAGGCAGCGAGCTGCTCTCCACGCGCTGCTGTGATTAATACTTGGCTAAGAGTGACTAAACCACGTCTCCCAGCCCGTGTTCAGGACCAGCAGGTTACCCTGGGGCATCCCCAAGCATTTTTGGAACCCCAGTACCACCCATCGCCACCAGTGCATGGCCAGCAGCTTGAATTTCAAGAGCTGGGGCAGTTGTAAAGCACGCCTATGAGTTCAAAGGGAGAGGGCAGAGGTCTGGGCTTGGGAGACACCAGTGGTTAGCATGTTTGCAGTAGCTCAGGCACCTTACCTTTCCTTTTCCTGCCTCCACTACCACATCTAACACTTCTCCACGTGTCTGGGCGTTAAGCTGCACGGACACGTTTTACATTCCCTGGAGCATTTAAGCAGGGATTGCAGCTTAACTAGCAATCAGTCTCCCTCTTCCTGAAAGGTGCAATTGTTCTTCCATCCCTCCAGGGGACACAGCAAACCTGCCTCTGCCCAGCCAAACCCAAGCAGATGCTACTTGTCCATAAAAAAAAAGGGAAAATAAGGCAATATTTGTACTGGCTCCAGAGAGAGGCTGGTTTGTAAGGGCAGAACGCTGCCTGCTTTCTGCTGGTGGTGTGTGGCAGAGGGAAGAGCAAGCAGCACCACAACAAACCCAACACTGAGATCAGTGAGAAAGGGAGCCAGGAACAGAAGGGAATGGCAGCAGGAATCTGGGGGCAGCAGATCAGCAGGATGGTGCTGCAGCTTGTACCTGTGTGAGGGCAGGGGCAGCAAGCAGAGCTGCTGCCAGAACCTCACCACCAGTGGTGCCAAGGACCACTGCCCCCAGAGCAGCCCGATGCTGTTCCAACCAATGCTTTGTTTTCAGACAGTTTGTCAAAACCTTTCCCGAAAGATGCTCTGCAGAAACTTACGCTGGTTACTTTCCTCTTGATGTTCTCCAGGAGATGCTCCTGGCCTCGGATGAAGTACGGGTGCTGGAATTCGGTGTCGTCTTTCTCCGGCTTCACCAATCCTCCCTGCTCAATGTGCACCACCTTTCGAAAGCCATCTGCAAATTAAATGGTAAATGGTTGGAGAAAAACTCGACGGGCTAAATATGAACGTCAGAGAGCAGAAACAAGCACGAGCTCCCCTTGGTTGCCTAAGCCCTCGGTCACTGTGCCATTCCTAACACATCTCCCCCTAAAAATGCTTCGTGGAACGAGGAATTCCTTAACCTGATGGAGGCCATGCCAGGCCTCCTTGACAAGTGGCACGAGTCCTCCACTGCCCCTGGTCCTCTCCAGGAGGGCAGAGCCGCGCAGCTGCTGCCCTGAACCACAGAGCAAAGCAGGATCTGAGCAGGATCCACTCCTACATCCCAGAACCCTTCTGAAAAACACCTTTTGCTGCTCTCACAAAGCCAACGTTTGTTTATTTGGCTGACAGCACGGGGCAGCAAGAAGAAAGGCTGAAATTAAAGGAATTGAAGCAAAAGTCTCCAATTAACCTTCCTGTTTCCCGATTCAAGGCCCTCAGCCACAGGACGCTGTGGTTACACGAGCACACAGCACCTCTCCTCGCCTTCTCAGCGCAGATGGAGGCAAGGGAAGAGGCATTTCCACAGAGCTTCCTTCCAGGAGCACCACCAAAGGCAGACTGCAACACTTAGCACACGCTCCATGCAATCCCAGAGGTCTTACATTTCGTTTATTCGGGGAATAAAGTGGCTTCTGAAAGCAGCTGGCCACATGCACGGTGCAAGGAGCACTGCCCAGCAGCTCTCGTGCTAATAAAACTATTTGTACTTTGGAGACAAACCTGTGCGAGTGTTACTGGTGTGCAAGGGGGGGTGACCACTGTGGCATCTGACTGAACTGAAGTAAGAAAAATAACAAACTGCACTGGAATTCACCCTACTCTCACTCACGTCGCTATCAGTTTATTCAAAGCAGCACTCGGAAATCTGATTTATATTTCCTGGAAGGAGACAGAGCCTCGGTTTTGGTTACACACCGAGGATCACTCCACAGCAGTGACCAGCCTTTGGGGCAACGTGCTGATCCCAGCGCTTGCCCCAACTTCCAGAGCAGCTCCAGGTTTTGTGCCGCACACTGCGGCTGTCCCAGAGCTGCTTGTGTGAGATCCTCGTCACAGCTGTCCCCAAAACTTTGGATCAAAGAATTGTAAGACTGGAAAAGGGTGATACGAACACCAGGGCCAGCCGGCACCTAACACAAGTCCACCACCAAACCCCATCCCCACGTCTCTGAGATACCTCGTGTGGGAGCCAAGTGGTTTTTGATCTCAGCTCTTCCGTGAGCCACTAGGACAAATTGCAAGCGTTATTTGTGTTTGTCAGGACGCAGCTGTGGGTGGAAAAAAGCTTCCTGCACTTGCAGCAGGAAGTGATTTAGTGAAACCACCCGATGTTGTGGTGCTAGGAGCCAGCTTCCAGCCACTGCAGCGATCCCTGGAAGGCCAGGCCGTGGGCAGGGAGCACAGGACGTGCCCCTTCTGGAGGATTTCTGAGCCCTGGCTCTGGTTTTGCATGGAGCAGGGTAAGCAGACTCAGCCTGAGCACCAGCTTGGAGGCTGCCCCATGGAAATCCAGCTGAATTCTGCTGTGAGCAGGCATCAGAAGGGCAGAGCTCGTGATAACCACACAGCTGGAGGGGAGCAGAACAAGCAAACCCTGATAAACCACGCACAGAAACTCAGGTTCTGTTCCAGGCATTTCCCTTTTATAACGCAAGCAAATCAAGAGGTGTGGATGTGGTGCTCGGGGATGGGTTTGGCAGTGGATTTGTGCTAGGTGCTGGCTGACCCTGGTGATCTTTTGGGTCTTTTGCAGCCTGATGATTCCATCCCTGCTCCAAAGAGGAATAAATCGCTTCGTAATGCCCCCGGCAGGGAGGAAAGAAGCGGAGGGGCTGAATGGCAGAAGGAGGGTTTGGGTTAGACGTCCAGCAGCCACCCTCACACTAAAAGCATTTCCCTGAGGAGCTCGCAGCATCCTGGCTGTTGGAGGCTCGTGAAACCACTCCCTAAGCCACCAGGATGAGACAGAGGGAGCTGAGCCTGCCTCGAAGCAGAGGATCGGGCTTGATGATGGCGAGAGCTCTGCCATGGCTCCAGGGGGAAAAAAAATAACTGCTGCTGAGACGAGCAAGTTCGGTCAGCGCCTGCTTTCCATGACTCCGGCGGCAACATCCCCTGGAGAAAGCGGTTAGAAAATTACTGAGCTGTCACTCGTGGCTTCTCTGTCCAGCTGGAGGCCTTCCAGGAGCTCCTGCTTCATTAGGAGGTGGCAAGGAGAGCAGCAAGGAGCGCAGCAAGGAGAGCAGCAAGGAGTGCCACCGCCAGCATTAATGACAGGCGAGCTCCCGGGCTCACACCCAGGGAAGGGCAAGATAAAAAGCTGAGAGCTCGAGGTTCTTCACGTCTGGCACGGGTTGTTGGCGTTAGCAGTGGCTTTGCCTGTCAGCACAGCCAACCTTAAACCTACCCCTGGGTCCCCCCAGATAACTGCAAGGGCAGAAAACGCTCCCAGGTCAAACACAACGGCCCAGGATCGTGGCACGGAGCCCCGGGGGGATACTCACACATATTGAGCTGCCGCACGAAGCTGGCCATGTTGTTGTGCTTGAAGTACTTCGGGAGTACCTCCTTGGCAAACTGTCCTTGGTCAAACACATGGAAGCTGTTTCCACTCTGCCAAAAAAAAACAAAAACCAAGACAAAACGAGACGTTATCGGCCGCCGTCGCCCCGCTCTACCAGGAGAAAGGTTACGCACGCCACCAAGCCCCATTTTGCACAAGTGCAGATGTGTGAATTCCCCACCCCGTGCCAATTAGCTTGATTTCGCACCGATGGCAAGCAGGCGGCGCGGCGAGCCCGCCTGGAAATGTCAACATCTGGCAGCAAATTAACCCGATTCCACCTCCTGCCAGTCTCGGCGCGCCCGGGGCCGCGCAGGTGGGCCAGGACCTGCGGGATGCGGCGCCCTAGGTTTGGCTGGGGGGGGCCCTGAGGATTTTAAGCAGCAGGAGGTGGTGAGAGGTGAACAATGTGCCACGAGCACATCACCCAGCCCAACAAACAGCCCCGTTTCAGCCCCGTTTCAGCCCCGTTTCAGCTTCCAGGTCCCTGGTGCCGTTTAATTGCACGTGGCTCCTGCTGACCAGCACAGGGTTTTCGTCCTGGCACCACGATGCAGGAGCTCCAAATACATTTCAAGACGTGGATTTGCTCCCCCCACGATGCTCCCCCCGCTAACATCGCCCCCACAGCACCATCAGCACCCCGGGGCCCGTCCCCAGCGGCGGCACAACCCCAAAGATGTCAGAGCACCAAACCCCACAGCTCACGGGGTGCTGCCTGCCAGCACCAAACGCACTCAGAGTTTATTATAAGGTCACAGTTTGGGCTCTGTGGCCCATGGATGAGTTTTGTTACTCCTGAGGACTCACCGGGTGCCTCCCCGAGCTCCTCTGCTCGCAGCAGCTTGCCTCAACCCCCTGAAATAGCCAAGGGGAAGCCTCAGGCAGGCACACGGAGGTTTACAGGGAGCAGACCCTGATTAAATCATCCATAAGTGACCAGATGAGCTGCACAGCGAGGAGCAAACCAGCCCCACGTGGCCGTCACCAACCCCTGCCTCATCTCTGTTATCCCCCTGCCTCATCTCTGTTATCCCCCCCCCCAAGGCTGCCTGGTTTCCCCCCCCAGCATCCCAAATCCTCGATTCAGCAGGGCCCAGCAGTGCCCTGAGGTTCTTTTTCCCCCATCACCTCCTGCACCAAAGCCATTTCCAAGACCCGACCCCGGCGCAGCGCTGCAGGGACCCCGGGGCTCTTCCCAGACCCCCAGTTCTTCACACGTTACTGGTTTCTGTCCCTGCTGCGGTGCAGGACACCGAGCTGAGCCCCCACAACCCGCAGGAGAGCCCCGGGGCTCAAACATCTTCTCCTTGGGGCTGCAGAAGCAAAAAAACTGCCCCAGATTGCCCTGAACCAGCCCCTGGTGATGCCAAGAGCTGAGGCTGAGGGGCCAAAAACTGCTCAGCTGGGAGCCCAGGTCCCATCTGGGGAGCTACAGAGCTGGGACAGGACTCCTGGAATGGCCCCAAACACCCCCAGCCCCACACAGCGCTGTGGTGAGGGGGCTCACACCCCAATTTTGCCCTGCAGCTCCTGCTCCTTCCCTCTGACCGCCCCGCACTGCCCCTCCGCCTCCTCCAGCTCCTGGGGAACCAGCGAGGAGAAAATTTAGGAGTGAGATCTTCAGCCCTTACACGTATTCGGGCTCTCCGTCTGTGAGGCTGTGAAATAAGCAGGGAAATCCCGGAAAATATTGACTTCAGAGCAATAAAAAACCCCAGTTTGATGTTATTTCCCAGCACCCGAAATGGGAAGGGCGATCCCGGCGGTGTCACGGCGCGCTGAGGTGCCCCGGGTGGGAGGGAGAGCAGAAAAGCCACGATTTAGCCCAAAAAGCCAAGCGATGTTGCTACAACACGGCACCGGAGTGACCCCCCCTGGAAAAACAGCCGATGCTGTGGCAGAGACACAACAAACGGCACGAGGACGTCAGGATCTCAGCGATGGGTGGAAATCCCTGAGGGTTAGGGGACAGAGGGGTTTGGCCAAGCTCTTCTCAGTGTTTTTTGGGGACAGGACAAGGGGTAACGGGCAAAAAATTGAGCCCAGGAAGCTCTGAACCAATATGGGAAAGAAATTCTTCATGGTGAGGGTGCTGGAGCACTGGGCCAGGCTGCCCAGGGAGGTTGTGGGGTCTCCTTCTCTGGGATATTCAACACCTCCATGGCCAGCCTGCTGTAGGGAAATGCTTTGGGAAGGGGTTGGTGATCCCAGGGGGTCCCTTCCAACCCCTACAGCTCTGTGATTTTGTGGTTTTTATTCACAGAACACCTCAACAGCAAGAGGAAGCACAGCCAGTGAAAACAGAGGGCAAACGGGGAGAGCCCAGCCAGAGGAGGAGCTGAGGGCAGCTCCCGCACCCCAAAACTGGAGGTGAAAACATCACAGAGCTGCCACCGCCCCCAAATCCTCCTGGGCTGGGCCCGTTATCTCTGCCTCCCAGTCAAACCAGCAGCTCCCAGCTGGTTCCGATAGCGGGCTCGGGGCCTCCCGCAGCCTCCCAGTAAAGGCACCGGGCAGGAGATGGAGCGAGGGGTGCGGGGATGGGCAGGAGGATCCGGCAGGGTCAGGCTTCTCCTCGGAGACCCCAAACCTTTGGTTGTGGGTTTTTTTTTGCTTGGTTTTAAAGCCCACCGCCCCGCAGGTCAGGCTGGAGCCCCCCCTGTGGTGGAGCTCCCCCTTGCAGGAGCCTCTCCAAGCCCCCATCCCGCAGCCAAGGACCCCCAGCCCTCCACCAGCTCCATCCTCAGGGCCTGGAGCCCGGCCCCACCGACCCAAAAGCTGCAGGGACAAGGGGGGGACATCCGAGGGGTGGTCTCACTGCCCTGGGGATGCTCCCACCCCTCAGCCCCTCGGGATCCACAGGGGTTTGGAGCTGCCTGGGGCCGCTGCTGGCCCCAGGGGAGGGCACGGGACTGCTGCGGGGCGAGAGGAGACACCACAGAGAAAAGCTGAAGGTCCCACCCTAAAAAAGTGCAGTTAGAAGATCATATATACATATATATATATACATACAGCTGCCTTACCTCCTCTGGGGTTTATTTTCCTGCTTTCTTCACCAATTTCTCCTCACCAACACCCAATTTGTGCCCTTCCTTACAGAAAGCACTTCAGGACGCCCACTCCTGAGCCCTAGACCCCAATTTGATGCCCGCACACACACCCCCTGTGCACTTTCACCTCCTCCACCGCTTCTTTTCCCGTTTTCTTTACAGATTTCCCCCTCTCACACACACAACTTGTGCCTTTTTTTGCAGAAAGCACCTCGGGACCACGCTCCTGAGCCCCCGAAGCCCAACCAGGAGCTCACCCACCCCCGCCCCGTGCAGTTTTACCCCCTCTGACACTCATTTCGCTGCTTTTTGCACCGATTTCCCCTCACACACCCCCAATTTGTGCCTTTCCCTGTGGAAATCCCTTCAAGACTCGCACTCCTGAGCCCCAAAACCCAACTTTAAGTTCACACCCCGTGCAGTTTTACCCCATTTAACTCTCATTTCCCTGCTTTTTTGCACCAATTTCCCCTCACAGACCCCCTATTTATACCTTTCCCTATGGAAATCCCCTCAGAACCCACATCCCTAACCCCCCAAAACCCAACTACAACCTTGCACTGTGCAGTTTTACCTCCTCTGATGCCGATTTTCCTGCTTTTTTCACCAATTTCCCCTCACAGACCCCCTATTTCTGCCTTTCCCTATGGAAACCCCCTCAGGCCCCACACCCCCAACCCCCCAAACCCCAAGCATAACCCCACAACCACCCACCCTGTGCACTTTTACCTCCTCTGACGCTTCTTTCCCTGCATTTTTCATTAACTCCATTAACCAATTCCATCAATTTCTCACTAATTCCCCCTCCCCACCCCCAATTCCTACCTTCCCTCCCCGAAACCCCTTCACCCTCCACACCCCCAACCCCCACCTCTACCTCCACCCACCCCCACCCCATGCAGCTTTACCCCATTTTTCACCCATTTTTACCCCCTTTTTTTACCCATTTTTACTTTTTCATCCCCTTTTTCACCTATTTTTACCTTTTTTTACCCCCTTTTTCACCTATTTTCCCCCTTATTTCCCCCTTCTCCTCACCAACTCCCCCTCACACCCCCCAATCCCACCTCTCCTCCCACAAAACCCCCTCAGGACCCCCTGACACCCTCTTTTAATTACCGACTAACGAGAAAACCATTAAAAACATTAAAAAACGAGGATTTTTTTCCGGAAAAACGCCAGGGCCTCGGCCGCGGGGTCGGGTCCCGGCAGCGGGCGTTCGCCCGCTGCCGGGACCCGAGCCCCGCGGCCTCGGCCTGGCCTCCGCCGGTGCTCACCGGGCTCCAGCAGATGAGGGGGTCGGTGTCGGGGTCCTCCACCAGCGTCCACAGCTTGGTGAGGAAGGCCGGCACGTTGCTACCGCCGCCGCCACCGCCGCCACCACCGGGCCCGGCGCCCACCGCCGCCGCACCGCCGGGGCCCTCCATGGCCGTCGAGGCCTCGGGGCCCGGGTTCCGTGGGCTCAGCGCCGCCGCCGCCCGCCGCCGCCTCGGGGCCCGGCCGCCGCCTGCGCAGCGCCGCCCGCGGGGCCCTGCATGGCCGCCGCCATCTTGGGACGCCGCCGGGACGAGCCCCCCTCGGCGCGGGGCGCCCGCGCGCATGCGCGGCGCCGCCCCCGCCCCCCTCCGCCACGCCCCCAACGCGGAGAGAGGCGGCGGGAAAGGGGGTGCTGCGCATGCGCGCCCGCGCCTCGCTTGGTTTTCCCCCCCGCCCTCCTCCTGAGCCCCCCTCAGTTGGGCGGGTGGCGGCGGCGCATGCGCGTGGGGCTGCGCGCCCTCTGCCCTCTGACCCCGCCGCTGCCTCCGGTATCCCTCGCCCCCCCCCCCACCCCGTTATTTTCCGCCCCCCCCCGGAGGTGGAGCCGGGCCCGGAAGGCGGAAGGAGGCGGCAGGGGGCGGGGCCGTGACCTCTGACCCCGGCGCACGAGGAGCGCGGCGGCGCACGCGGCACCGGCATGGCGGAGGTGGGGAGGGGGGGGAACGGGAGGGGGTTACCATGGTTACCGGGGGGCTACCGGGGGGTTACTGTGGTTACCGGGGGTTATCAGAGGGTTACCATGGTTACCGGGGGTTACTACGGTTATTTGGGGGGTTACCGGGGGGGCACCGGGGTTACCGGGGGGTTACCTGGGGGGTTACCATGGTTACCGGGGGGTTATCGGGGGTTACCGGGGGGTTACCATGGTTACCGGGGGGCTACCGGGGCGTTACCATGGTTACCGGGGGTTGCTACGGTTATTTGGGGGGTTATCGGGGGGGCACCGGGGTTACCGGGGGGTTACCAGAGGGTTACCATGGTTACCGGGGGGGTTACCGGGGGTTGCCGTGGTTACCGGGGGGTTACCGGGAGGTTACCATGGTTACCGGGGGTTCATATGGTTATTTGAGGGGTTTACCGGGGGGTTACCGGGGGATGCTATGGTTACCGGGGGGGTTATCATAGGGTTACCATGGTTACTGGGGGGTTACCGGGGGGGTCACCGTGGTTACCGGGGGGTCCCGGGGTGCCCCGGTCCCGGTGCCCGGCCCTGACCCCCTCCCGTTTTTCGCCCCGCAGCCCCAGGAGGCGCCGAGCCCCGGAGCCGAGGAGCCGGAGCCCAGCGGGGGCTGGGGGCTGGGGGGCAGCGACAGCGAGAGCTGGGGGGGCAGCGAGGACGAGGAGGAGGAGGAAGAGGAGGAGGAGGAGGAGGGGAGTGGAGAAGAAGACGAGGACGAGGAGGAGGAAGATGACGAGGATGAAGATGAGGAGGATGAGGATGATGAGGAAGAGCCCGGCAGCACCACAGCCCCTGCAGGACGGGTGAGGAACGGGGCTGGGATGGGGCTTTTTGGGGTGGGGGGGCTGCGAGCCCCATGCCCTGTGCCCCATTATTTGGGGGCAGCCCCGCAGCTGCTTGCCTGGGGGCAGGAGGGACCCCCCTGCCCGTTTGTTCCTGGAGCCCGAATTCCTGACACTTCCCTCGTGGACACCTTCCCTGCTTTTCATTATTTTTACCGTTTTTAATTATTTTAGAGGTGTCCTCCTGTTCCAGGCGAGCTGGGCGCAAAGGTTGGTGACAAATTCACGCTGGAGCTTGCCCTAACGCGCGGCTCCTGCTGTGCCCCCGCTCAGCACCAGTCCCCCTCGGGGTGTCCCCGTCCCCCTCGGGGTGTCCCCATCCCCGCGCCGCCTCCAGGAGCCGCTGGGGACCCTCAGCTCGGTTCCCCGGTGCCGTTTTGCTCCTCAGAGCGCTCAATTCCCTAAACCACGCGAGTTTCGTGGCTCCTGATGCTCATTTTTCTTGGCTGGACGTGAGTACCAGGAGATCTTGGGGTCGCACACCCGCAGCTTGGAGGTTTCCCTGTGGCCGTACCCGAGGGGTTTGGCACGGGGCAGGACCTGGAGGGCACCAAATGTGCCCAAACGAGCGCTCACCCCCTGCTTGTGCCTTCAGAGCCCCTTGCGCTCCCTCCTGGCACCTGCATCCCCCCGCAGCTGGGCTGCCTCTGCTTTAAAGCCCCCAGATAACACCCATGGGGGCGGCTTGCAGGCGGCTGCGTTGTGGTTTTGGAAGCTTCTGTGCTCCAGCCAGCTCTCCGGAGAGAGCCCAGGATTTGGGGAGCTAGGCGCAGTGCGGGTTTGGGCATTGCTTGGGACCAAGCGGAGCAGAGGTGAGTTTGCAAGGAAGAGCCTCCCAGGAACAGGCAGCGCTGCCCGGAGGCTGGCTCCTCTGCCTTTGCTAAATTCGTTCTCAAAACTCGAATTATTTTTAAGCCCCAAGCTTAAAACCCGTTGGAGGTGACACGCACCCGCTGTGGCACGGCATCGTGCTAGGGGCTGGTGGCAGTGCCCCAAGCATGAGACCTCGGTCCCGTGGGAGCTGTTTTAAACCCGGGACTCCCCACGGGTGCTGGATTGCTCCAACCCCTCGGTGCCGTCCCTGTGGTGCCCCAGGAGCCTCCCATGGGGTTCCCAGCCTGCTGCTATCAGCTCCATCCTGCAGGCACAGCCGTGGTGTGCCACATCCACCAGGCTCTGCGGGGTCTGTGCCTGTCCCGGGAATCTTGCAGCAAGCAAAAGGAGCTCGGGGAGGATCCCCAGGCTGCGTCCTCCAGGGGCTGCAGGGCTGCTGATGGGAGAAGTGTGAGAAGGGGCAGGGAGGCACACGGATGTCCACGCCAGGCTGTGCAGGGCTCAGGAGGAGCTGACCGCAGGCACCGGGGTCACCTTCACCACAGAACGGGATCGTGGAGTCGTTTGGGATGGCAAAGACCTCCAAGGGCATCAGGAAGCAGGCAGCAGGAAGGCGGTGCCAGCCCCAGCCGTGGACAGACACAGCTCTTGGTGGTGGCTCCTCCGTTTTCCCAAATCTTCCCCCCAGCTCGAGGGACCCCCGCTGGTGCCAAATTCACCAGCTCTGGCTCCAGGGATCCTCGGGTCCGGGGCGTTGCTGCTCTCTGCACGTTTGGGAGTGTTCCTGCAGGAGCTTTGTGTTTGAGCAAACAGGAGAAGCAAAAGGAGGGCTGAGGGCTCTGGAGACGATGCCCACAACCTTTGGGTCCTGCTGGTCCGCAGGGCTGCGTAAATATTGGGCTGTCCTTGTGGGCTTGGATTTCCTCCTAATGATTTCCAGCGCTGGCCTCTCTTCCTCAGCAGCCCCGGTGCTGCCCGGCCCCGCTCCTGGCACCCTGGGGAGGGGTCCTGGTGGGCTGAGGTGGTGCTGTGCTGCCGTCCTACCCCAGGAAACCCCCCCTGCACCACCTTCAAATGGACGTTTGCCCTCGGGGTGAAAAACTTCATGGAATCCCCCGAGGCTGGCCCTGGCACAAACCCTGTCCTTGCTCTTCTGGAAGTGCCCGTTTGGATCCTCTGATGTCTGAGCTCCAACCGGAGGCGTCCCCGTGTTCACCTGCAGGTGCTGTGACAGCATTTGGGACCCCCTTGGTCCCCTGCAAGAGGTTGTTGGAGGATGGAAACCCCTGAAAACAAAACGGCAGCGAGGGAAACCCGTGCTTGGCCCTACAGCTGCCACCAGGCTTAGTGGTTTTACGGGCTCCTTGGGGACCCTGCTCAACGAGGAGGATTTTGGCCACTCTGTCTTCATTTTGGCTGCAGCTCCTCGGGGAGCGGAGCACCCGGTGGTGCCGTCCTGCCTTAGCCAAGGAGGATGTACGGGGCGTGCAGCGGGTGCGTGCCTTTCCCCACCTCCACCACTCGACCTCAGCGAGCTCCAGGCTCGGCACCACAGATCCAGGTCCCGCTGCTGGCCCTGAACAGAGGAAAAACCTCACAGCCCCTCTCCTGACCCTGCTGCTGACGGGTGTTTTGTCCTGCAGAGGCTGTGGCAGCTCCCGAACCCGCCTGGCACCCTCCTGTTGGGCACTTGCCACCATCCTCATCCCCCTGCCACGGTGCTGGGGGGCTCCCCTCCACGGCTGCTGGGACCCCTCCCCTCCCGCTGGAGGATCGCAGGCCAGGAGCTGCTGATCTCTTCTCCAGAACCTGGGGGGAACTGCGTGGGAGCGCGCCGAGGGCTGCGCGGGGGGAGGCGGGCAGGTTCTGCGCCGGGGGGGAGCGGAGCCAGCGCGGCTCCTGCTGCTTTCAGCCACCTTCCAGCCCTTTTCTTCCACCTCTTGGCAGCCAGGAGCGCGGTGAGCTTGTTGTAGGGTTTGCTCCCCCTGTGCCTGGTGGCTGCGACCTGCCCTGAGCGGTGCCGTGAGGCTCCTGGGGCAGCCGGGGCTCGTGTCCCCTGCTCCGCCTGCATCCAGCCACCCTAAAGCTCAGCCTCGATGGCGTGGGGTGCCGTGGATGGGGCTGTGGGCAGCACCCCCCTTCTCCTTGCCCCTCTGCGTGTGGTTCAGCGCAGGGATCCCGCTTTGGGGTTTCTCCGAGCTCTTCTCTTGAGCTCACCTGGGGCAGCGCGCACGGGGAGCGCTCGGGCAGGAGGAGGCCGCGGGTCTCGGCGCACAGCCCCTGTCCCTGAGCCCTGGCCGTGGTGTGGGGTGCCAGGGGAGCGTTTTGGGGGGGTTTTGCTGGATTTTGGCAGCGTGTCCGGCACGGCTTGCCGCCCTCTGGTGGAACGAGCACCGCTGCAGGGCTGGGGAGAGGAGCGGTCGCTGCGCTCCCGTGCCTGAAACGCGGCTCCCACGGTGCTGAGCTGCGGCGTGGGGAAAGGCACCGGGCAGAGCAGAGCAGAGGGGTGCTGGGCACGCCTGCAGGAGGAGTTGGATGGCAGATCCTGGTGCCTGAAACCCCCTTAGGAGTCCTGGTTTGGGGTAAAATACCCTCTTTGGAGGGCTCGGTGCGTCCCAGGCAGCGTGCTGGGTGTGCGAGCGATGTCCTCGCTGGGCTCTTCCCTGCTCTCCTGGCGAAGCTTTTCTGAAAGGTTTCCTGGTGAAGGTTTTTTTTTGACCTGCCCGTAGATGCCCTCAATCCACAGACACGGCCTCGGGTGGGCTTTGCTGGCTGGGGTGAGCCCCCTGTGGGGGTCCTGGCTCCTCGGTGCCCCAGGGCCCTGCAGCGCGGCCCCGGCTCCTTCCCCGCTCATCGCGGTGGCGGGAGAGGGGGAGACGAGAGGGAGAGATGGAAACTCAAGTCCAGAGCCCTCGTAGCGCCAAAAGCCTGGAAAAAAACTTATCTCCAATCTCCCCTTTTTAAAAATTTTTTAATAAAGCCCTTTGTTTTTGCAGTAATCTCATCCTCTTGCCGGCCCAGGATTTTCCAGGCTCTCTCCCACCCCGCTCCCCGCGCGTCCAGCAGAAGGTGATCACACACTGCGCGGGCTTTACTGCTCCCGCGGGGGACGTTTTCTGGGGCTGTTTTTCCGATTATTTCTCCGAATCCTCCCGTAAACCCGATCTAGCCAGGGTCCCCCTTCTCCCCCTACCCCCACCCCGAGTGGCGAAGCCGGGGAGGAGGGGGGGGAGCGAATCTGTTTTGCAGGGCAGGATCTGCCGCTCGCTCGGCACCCACACAGCTCAGCGAGTGGGCGAAGCCTGGCGGCCGGCGCTGTCTGACCGCGGCTCTGCCACGTGGCCCCGCGGTGTCCGAGCCCCCGTCCTGGCACAGGGCAGGCGTGGGGATCCCCCGGGGACCGAGGCTGCTCGCGGTGCCCCGCGGGTGACCGCGGACGGAGGCGCCTGGCCCGGCGTGTCACACGTGGCCATCTCCATCCCGCTGGCCTTGCCACCCCGGGCCTCTCTGCCAAAAAATTTGGGCTTCAGAGTGGCTCCAACAGCACTCATCACTTTGAAACTCATCAGTAACTTCAGGTGGTGCTGCTGGGGTCGTGGGTGCTTCACCCCATCTTGCACGCTTCGTCCAGCAGCTCCGCGGTCCTGAGCGCAAACGTGGTGGAGCCCAGCAGGGGGAACGGAGCTCTGCGTGGGGCACACCACGGAGCCATCGAGGTGCCGGGGATCTGCCAGCAGAGACCTCCACGGGCTGCAGGAGGGGGCTGGCGGGCACCTTGTGGGGTTCAGGGACCCTAAATCCTGTGCCAGGCTCAGAATGACCCCAGGCGGGCAGGGGCTGTGCGCACAGGGCGCACGCGGGAGAAGCGGACCTGGGGCTCTGCGGGTGGCACTGCCCACACCGACCTCACCTGGGGCTGGTGGTGAGGACGGGGCCATCACCGCCTGGTGCTCCTGAGACCCTTCAGGAGCTCTGGGTATGGTCTGGAGGTCCCCATCTGGAAGGGGGCTGGGGTGTGGGGGCCGTGGACCGGAGAGGTTTGGAGCCCAGGGAGCGGGGATGTGATTTTGCACATTAATAGCTGTCGGGGCTGCTCCAGCAACCTGTCCTCAGGAGGAGGTGATGATTTTGTCCATGAAGTCCCCAACAAGCAGAATTGCCCACTGCTTAACGAGCCTTTTCCTTCCTCCTTTCCTTCCTTCCTCCTGATGCAGCGTCCCCGAGGAGCTGGGAGCGAGAGGTCGCGTGCGCAGCACCGAGCGCTCGTGGTGGCCTCGGACCCGGCACCCGCCGGGCACTGGGGGCAGCTCCAGGCCTCGTGGCCCAGCCGAGGCTGCTGCAGGGAGCACAGCAGCGCAGGGCTTCATTCGGAGGGATTTACTGAGCTGTTTTTTTTTCCCCTCCAGGTCAAAGGGGCTCCCAGGAAGCTGGAGGCTGGGCCCTTCCTGACCGAAGAGGAGCGTCGGCTTGCCCAGGACGAATACGTGGAGGACAGCTCGGATGAGGAGGTAGGACCCGCTGCAAAGCTTTTTGTCGTGCTGGTGGTGGTTTTAATACAGATGTGAGATGGCAGGATGGATTTTCCTCTCCTTGTTGGCTTCAGTGCAAACTCAGGGGAGGGAGCGTGGTCAAACGGCGCTGCCTCTGCACAGGGATTGCCCTGAACTGCTCTTTTTGCTGCTGATTTTGGTGGCTTGGTGCTCAGGGCAGCCAAAGGGGGTGCCGGGTCTGCCTCACATGAAGGCAGAGCCCCCGTTTGCCCTGCCCGAGGGTCGCAGCCCCTTTGCCCACCCAGGGCTGTGGCTTTCTGCTGGACGCCACGGGAAGGGTTGGAGGCTGCCCGTGTGGACGGCAGCGGGATCTCGGTGAGAAAACGCTCCGCGGGTCCGGTTGTCCCCGACAACTCACCGCCTCTCTTAATCGTCTGCTAAACCAATTAATGCGACAGGCGCACATCAGCTGTTCCAGCAGGGCCCCGGGGTCGGCACGGATCCGAGCACCAAGGGCTGCGGGGGCGTTTGGATTCGGATCCGGCCCTCGTCCCCGGGCCGGGGGTCACCTGAAAGGTGCCGGGGCAGCCCCAGAGCTTACCGGGACGGGGCCGAAACCGGGAGCTCGCTTGCACCGGGAGCAGCCACGGGGATGGGGACGGGGATTTGTGGGGCACGGACCTGAGCAGGGCTCCTGGCTGAGCACCCAGCCCCAGGATGGTGTCCCTCGGGTGTTTGGGGTGGGTGAAGGGACTCAGATTGTGCTCGTCAGAGCCCTGGGGGATGCGCCAGCCCCAGGGGACCTGCGGGGAGGAGCGGGAGCCAGCCCCCCGCGGGCTGGGTTTTGGAGATGTTGGAGGCCCACCTGGGCTGGCGCTGGAGCTGCCGGCAGTCCCTGCCCCCGGGTCTGGAATAGAGATTTAGAGAGAGGGGAAATATATGACTATAGAAAACATACACTTGTGTAATGTCTCCAGCATAACCCAGGAAAAAAAAAAAACCCTTTCATGCAGGAATTCGAGGTCTCTCTCTCCCCAGCTGGTCCTGTTTCAGGGCCCCCGTGGGGGGAGCGCTGATTCAGAACCTGTTGACATCAGAGCAGCTTCCAGTGGCTTTGTTCCTTGTTCCCCGCTCCCAGCCCCCTGCCCTCTCTCTGTGATTGTAGTTATCTCTCCCCCAGAAGAACCCTGAAGCTTCTGCTTCCTGCGGCCGCGACGCGCACACTGGGGGCTTTGTGCTCGGGCGGGATGGGGGGCACGGGGAGCAGGAGGGCTGCGAGGGGAGCTGCGGGTTTTATTTTTCTCTTATTAATTTTTTTTGTTAAGAGCTGGCTCGCGTCGTACCTTTGTCCTCGTTAATTTGTGGCCTCTTCCTAATTAAAGGCTCGCTGAGCCACGCTGCTCCCCAGGGTACCCAGGACGCGTGCGTCCGCCCTCGGGCCGTCGGTGCGCAGCCCGACCCCGGTGTGCCTTTGAGATGTGCCCAGGGGCTGGGGCTGGAGCTCATCCCGAGCACATCCCGAGCTCATCCCGAGCTCATCCCGTACCTGCAGTCGCTGCTGCTGGGGGGCTCGGGACCACCCCTCTTGCAAACAGCCCTGGGGTTTGCAGTGCGCTCTGAGCAGCGTCTCGCGGCACCCGGAGCTGGTGTGACCGTGGTGTGACCACCTTGGGGACGGCATTTTGGGGTGGGATAACCTGTGGGAGCGGGTTATCCCCGTGGGTTATCCCCGTGATTTATCCCCGTGGGTTATCCCCGTGGTTCATCCCTGCCATCAGTGCCAGGCATCCACGAGAAATGCAGTGACATCCGGGTAGAGACGGAGCCTTGCGCTCCTGCCTGCCCCTTTGCATCGCCACGATAATTTCCTCAGACCTGGGCGTTACCTCGAGTGCTGGCAGCTCTCAGTGGTCGTGGCAGGGAACCCCCCGGTGCCGCTTCCTCCTGCAGCCAGCCCTGGTGCTGAGGCTGCCCAGGAGCCCCTGCTGTGTGCCTGTCCCCGGGCACTATTTCCCCGCAGAGCAAGTGGGTGCCGGGGGGTCCCCCAGCTGCGTGCCACCCCCCTGCTCCTCTCCACCAACCTCCGACCACGCTCCCGTGGCCCCGGCCGACCTCCCAGCCAGCCCCAGCACTCAGCGCCCGCAGGATGGCTCCCGAAAGCAGCAGCAGTTGGGAAAACATCCGGTGGCACCGCCGTGCCCCGGGGCGCGCCGCTGCTGCTGCGCCGGCTGTCACTCAGCGCTCGCTCCCCTCTCTGCCTGTGCGTGGGCTCGGGAGCTCTTTAATAAAGAATAATGGCTCAGACCTGCTATGCCCCTGTGTTTAGCGCAGACTAAATTTCTTCTAGCTGTGCTCCTGCTCACTTGGCAGCTGCCGGCGCTCAGCCTGGCCGGGAGCCCGGCCGGTCTCTGCCGTGCGCTCCGAGAAGAGACACAACAAAATAAATCGGTTTCCTGGCCGGGCCGGGCGGGTGGGGAGCCCGTGTCGCACGCGGGGCCTCCCCGTGCCCGCTGCTGGAGCCCCGGGGTCCGTGCCCACCGCGGAGGTGCCGCCGGGGCCGTCCCCACCGCCCGGCCCCCGGCGCTCCCCCGGCGTCGCCGCGCTCGGCCGCGCGGAGATGAATGGCCGCGAGCTGCAGAGGCTGTCAGGGCCTCGCTGGGAGGAAGCAGTTTTGGGGCTTTTGTTTGGTTCTGTTTCCTCCCACAATGACTATTCCATATGTCAGTGGATAATGAATGAAGGCGCGTTGAGTGCTCCTCGGTGAGCCGGCGGCTGTTCCAAGCCCACTTCCCTCCTCCGCAGCGCAGCTGAGCCGGGCGGGGGGCGCAGCGCTGGCCGGGCTGAGGGAGCTCTTCTTTCAGTAGCTGATTAGCCAAGAGAGGAAAAAACCCTGCAGAATGTGCTGCTGGCAGACAGCTCCTTAAACTCATCGCTCCCTGTGTGTGTGTGCGCGGCCGTGCGTGCGCTTCCTGACCTGCCTGGCTCCAGCAGATGCTCCGGGCTCCCCGCTCCCCCGCGAGCGTGCCTGGCCGGGCGGCCGCGCGTGCTCGGCCCCGCGGAGGTGCGAGAGGAGGAGGCGGCGAGGGGTTAGGGAGGGCCTGGCACCCCCCGGGCTGCGGCCACCCTGGGGGAGCTGCTTCCCAAAGTGCCCCCGCTGCCCTGTGTCCAGTGGTTCTGCTGCGGGGGTCCACGATTTTTTTAAGTCCCTTCCCCTTTCTGCGGAGGGAAGGTGCCTGCGCCCATCCCTGCGCCCTGGGCTGGTTGTGGGTGCAGGGCAGGGAGCTTTGGAGGAGAGCTCGCGCTCAGCCCCGTTACCTGCCCTAAAGGAGGCGGCTCCGGGGGTGGTGGGGGCTCCTTCGTGTGCCTCCCAAACAGCCTCTCGCTCACAGGAACCGAGTTCTTGGAAAGTGCTCGCCGAAAGCAGCTGCTGCTCGGCACCGGGAAGGGGTTGGGAACGGGCTGCAGGAAGGCGAGCGCTGAACGCGCCATTCCAGCCCGGCGGTGAGGTCCTCCAGCTGCAGTGCCATGCCCCATTTCCATTATTCCATTTGGAAAAGACGGAGGGAAAGAGGGAAAAAAAAGAGCTCCAGAGATGGATAGCGGGGCTAATTGGAGGCCTGGGGGGAATCGGGAGCTGAAGAGATGTGAAAAGACAAGATTTGTGTAGTTTGGAGCCCGAGCGGAGCCTGGGAGGACGCGGGAACAGGATGCAGGAGGTAGCACAAGGGGATGCCGGGCGAGATGAAACGGCGTCGGGTTTAACGCCGCAGCGGCAGGAGGGGAGCTTTGTGATTCCCTTACACGGCTCTGGCCGTGTGGTGCCAGGGGTTTTGAGGCACCGAGGTGTGCAGATACTGGCAGGAGTAACGAGGACATCTGGAGCTGGGGTGTCTCCAAATAAACCCGGTGCTCTCGGGACCCTACAAACCAGCGCTCGGCCCCGAGGGGCTCCACTCCGTGCCGGGGCGACGGGGCTCAGGGACCCCTCTCATCCCTTTTGGTCAGGGGTCTGGGGGGCTCCGCGGGGCTGCTGCGGGGTCTGGGCTGCTCTGGGGTCTTCCCTCCACCTTCAGCCACGCGGTGGCCACCCGAGGTGCTCATCCCACAGCCCGTGCCCCGTGGCTTTCCCGGTGAAATCCAGCGCAGGGGCTCCCCTCGGGGCCTCGGCTGCTGCACGTTCGTGTGCTACGTGCAGGCTGGGCAGAGCCCCAGGGGCCCGAGCCTCGCTCCGTGCCCCGTGCCCCTGCTCCTGCTCTAGAGGAAGAGGAGGGAGGGATTCGGGGCCGGCTCCGTGACGCTCGGGGCCCCCGCAGGAAAGCAGGGCTGGACCAAGGGGGGGAAGCTCGGGCAGCTGCGAGCGGCTCGGGCACTCGCTCGGGTTTCTGGAGCTCGCAGCCAGGATGGAAAATTTCCCTGCGGAGCCTGGGGACCGGGGCTGGAGCTGCCAGGCTCGGGGCAGCCCCTTCCCCACGCTGCTGCCAGCGAGGGCTCGGCACCGCCGCGCGTCCCCGTGCCGTGCCGTGGGGAAGGGGCCGGTGGCACGGGAGCCCCCGGTGCCGAGGGTCTCAGGGGGAAAATGAGGAGGACTCGAGGTCCAGGCAGGGCTGGTGCAGCGCCGAGGGAAAGGCAGCGATGAACCGGTGCTGATACAGGCATGAAAAAAAAAAAAAAAAAGAGGTAAATTGCTCTGTCTTTTGGCTGCCCCAGGCTTGATATTTAAAGCGTTTGTAAAGCAGCTCAGTTGGGGCAGGAAAGGCTTTTTCCTTCTGGAAGGAATGACATCACCGAGCGCATTTAAACGATCAGGTCTCTGACCCAAGGAGAGCGAGAAACCCACAACAACTTTCGGCTGATGAGTGGAAACTTTTTCTTTCTTTTCTTTTTTTCTTTCTTCTTCTTTTTTTTTTTTTTTTTTTCCATTTACTTTCCCCCTCTGCGTGCTGGGTCTACGCCGCTCGGCTGCGTCTCGGCTTACGGCCCGTCCTTCTGCGGGGGCTGATTGCAGCCCCCCCATCCCGCTGCCTCTGCCCCCCGGGCACCCAAAGGCTGCTGCCACCTCGGTGGGGTGACACCGGGCACGGAGCTGGGCAGCACACCAAGGGTAGGGTTTAAAGCTTGGCAGGGTGAAAGCTGCCTTACAGCGGGGCTGGCGGCACCTGACCCATCCTCAGCACCTTCCCACAGGAGGCTCCATCCATGGCACCGAGCCCCCCCCATCTCCAGGAGGCAGTGCTTAGCCTGCAGGTGCAGGACAGGTGATGCCAAGCACCAATTTCCCCCGTACTCAGCTCGGGCACGGTCCCACAGCAGCCGAGGGTGCTGCTGGCATCCCCTGCTGCATCCCCTGCCCCAATTCACCCCGGCACCCAGCGCGGTGCCCGCTCCCCTTCCCGGCGAGGCTGGCGAGGCGCAGCCCTCCTCTCGCCGCCCCCGCCGCTGGAGCTGCTCCCACCTCTCCGGTTCCTGGAGCTGGCAGCGCCTCCGCAGCCGGGAGCCAGGGCTCCTGCTAGCGTCCAGCCTTCAGCTCTCCTCCTGGCTCTGCTCCAGCCACGCGGGCATCGCCGCCGGCACCGCGCGGGGCGGGCAGGTGCTGCCTGGCGCAGGCGTCGGGCTGGGGTGCGGGGACCCCCCGAGCATCCCCCCGGCCCTGAATGGCTGGCCGCTGTTCCAATGTCCCACCTCATTAGGCTCGGCTCCTCTCCGGGTACGGAGGACGTGCGGAGGAAGCAGGAGGCTGCTCGGGGACCGGAGGGGGTTGGCGTGCGAGCCCCGGGGCTGACGCTCCGCCACCACCACCGGTGCCCCGAGCCGTGGCACTTTTCCTGCCCCCCGGGAGCTGGCCCTGCTGGTGGCTGCCACCAGGCACCTCTCCGGGCTCTGCAAAGCTCTTAAAAGCTCTTTTCTGCTCCTGGTGGATGCATCCAGTGCTCCGCATCCAGTGCTCCTCACCCCGTGCCTGTGCGGGACCGTGTGCCTCCTGCCCACCCGGTGCTCGCCGCTGCGGTGTCCGCTGGCTGACCGTGCCGGAGGAGGCGGTGTGGATGGGCAGCTGTGAGCTCAGTGGCACTTTTCTCACCGTGCCAGCAGTGTCAGGGGGACATTTGGGAGGATTCTTGAAGAGAAGGGCAGCACGAGCACCCTGCCTTCCCTGAGGCACGCTGCTGAGCGTGGACAGGCAGCCAGGGGTGAGCCGGGCATGGAAACTGCTATTTGGGCTCTGCTTTCAGAGAGCTGTGCGTTCAGGAGGCTTTTAGTGACTTAAAAAGAAAAAAAAAAAGGCACGGTGAACTCCCAAGCAGAAAGCAGCCGGCCCCAACCAGCCAGCAATTCGGAGGAAGGCAGGAAAACCAAACCAAACTGAAACCCAGGCGCTGCTCAACCTTGCTCCCTGGCGGGGATTCCTTCCTCGAGCTGCCTGAGGGGGCTGTGGGGGCACTGGGGGCAGCACCTGAGTGAAATTTGGCCAGGTTGATTTTGTGGGGTCAGGGCTTTGGCCGTGAGGCTGTCGGGGGGCAGGGTGTGAAGTCACCCAGGGCACTGCTCGGGACCTGTGGCTGCGGCAGATCCACGTGCACCGGGCACCCCGCGCTGCTCTCCAGCCACAGCGAGGGCAATTTGGGGGCAATTTGAGTTAAAATCCCCCCCCTTCCAGAACAGCCAGGTCAATCTGGAAATTCCTAACCCCTCCTGGGGGCAGGGCAGGAGGTGCTGGGGGAAGGCTCTGGCTCGGCTGCCTGGAAGCGAGCCCCAGGGGCTGCCGTGCCCTGTGCCAGCCCAAAACGCTGGCCCCTCGCCCCCTCCTGTGGCTCCCGGCTCTCTCGCAGCCTGGCCCCGCTGGTAGATTTTATTTTTTTTTTTCATCCCTCCCTATCCAGTAGCGCAGCTCGTCCAAAACAACACCGCTCGGCTTCGCTGCGATTCCTGGAAAAACTCTGGAACAAAATAATCAGCCCCTTTCGCAAAAGCCCTGGAAGATAGCGGGCGGGCTGCTGCCTGCCAGCACCGCTGGGGCCGGCGAAGCAAAGCGAGCTTCCTCCCGTGGCACGGAGCGGGGCCTGCACCTCATCCTGCACCTGCACCTCGGCTCCTTCCCGACCCACGTGGCAGGTGGAGGCCTGATAATTAAATTAAATTAAATTAAATTAAATTAAATTAAATGGTGCCTTGGTAGGGGGCACGGATGCGGTGCCACCTAAGGTGGGTGGTTTGCTGCCCGGGGGGACGTGAGCTGGCAGCTCCTCTGCCTCTGCTCCGCTCGCCCTGCAGCTGGAAGGGGGCTCCTGTGCCCCCCTTTTGGAGCAGCCTGGATTTTGGGGAGCCTGCAGGGGAAATCTGCATCCAGACCAGGTGCTGGGGGCAGTCAGCCGCAGCCCTGGGGACGCAGGGGGTGAGGCAGGTGCCTGATTTTGGCGGTGCCGGCTCCACGCACGGGGCAGGAGCTGCCTCGGGAGCGAGCTCGGGGTCTCCGCACCCCTCGGGGACCTCCTTCCCGTGGCGCAGACGCGGAGCCCGGTGGGCTCGGGTCCCCCCCACCCCTCAGGAGCAGCTCCGCGGGGTCCAAGCACGATCGGAAGCCGCGGCCGGTGCCGGCGCTCGCCCCCCCCCCGGGGCCGGGCTGTAACCGGAGAGCGCCGGAGCCGCCGCCGAGCGCCTGTCGGTGCGCCCGGGATCCACGCGGCGCTTTGCTCCGCGGCCAAGCGCCGCTGACGGCTTCTGCCGGCTACCGAAGCACCGGCTGCCAGAAGGTTTGGCCGCAGCCCCCGCTCCCCTCGACGTCCCCACCCCAGCTGCACGCCGCGCTCTGGCAGGGGGGGCTCGTGTAGTTTATCCACAAAAGCACCTCGCCCCGCTCCGGTCCTATCCCAAAACGCCCGGCGGTCCTCCTGGCTGTGGGTTCGGCCCCCCCAAAAGTGGCCTCGTGAAGGTCGGGATGCTGCAAAGAGCTGGAAATGCCCCCCCCGGGGGGGCAGGGAGCTGGGTAAAGGTGAGGGGAGCGGGGTCTGGTGCGTGCAGGAGGCTGCGGGGATCGTGCTGAGAGGCAGCCAGGCACGAGGCCACCCCGGCTCGGTGCTCAGGACCTGTGGGGTTTGCTTCTTCACCAAAAGGGGATCGCCAAGGGAAAGCCTCCCCGCTGCGGCCGGGGATGGGGCGGGCAGTTTTGGGGGGGCATCGGGGCAGAGCTGCCACCTCCTGCAGTGAGGAGAGCAGGAAAACGGCACCTTGTGCCCCCTGGGGAGCTTCACCTGTGTTACTGCAGCCCCCAGGGTGGATTTTCTGGGTTTGTGCCACCAAGAAGGAGCCAGAGCTGGTGCCGGAGCCGGTGCCGGAGCCGTGTCTCCGTGCAGAGCATCCCTCGAGGTGCAGAGCTTCCTGGCAGGGCTCGCCCGGGGCACCCGAGCAGGAAATCTGCCTTTAATGGGCTCTTGAGGGGAAGGGGCCGTGTTTTCCTTAGCGGGAGGAATGTTGACAGGGACGGCTCTGCTCTTTTCTTCCCGGCAGGTCGCGGGGAGCAGCGGGGCCGCAGCGCGTGCCCTAATCCTTCCCTGGGCGAGGGGGGGGGACAGGGGGGTGCAGGTGCCAGACCCCCCGCCCGGCTCCACGGGCAGGGCTGGTGCAGATTTCCCTTTTTCCCTTTCATCCGGGCCGAGCTCTGCTCCCAGATGGCCGGGAGAGGGGGTCCCGGGGGGGTCCTGGGCACGATGCAAAGCAGCTGGGGGACGGAGCCCACGAGCGCCTGGCTCCTTCCCTTCCCAGAGCTGTAAGGGGTGGTGGGGGCACCCCTGAGGGCACCAGGGAGGGGGAATTCATCAGTCCCAATGGGAAATGCACACTGTGCAGGTGGGGAGCGCTGGGAGGGGGCCACACATCCCAGGGGGCCGCTGCCTGGACCCCGTCTCCCCCCTCGCCACCTCCCCCCTTCGCCCTGCTTGGGAAGGCGCCGAGGCAGGGGGCCTGTGCTCTGCCTTTACATCTCGTAATCTTTAACGAGCTGGGCCTGCTCTGCACAGAAGCGAGAGCTGGGCGGCTCCTTCACAAGGCAGCCCCTGCCCGTGGGGAGAGGAGGGGAGGGAACGGAGGGAGGTGGGCACCGGCCAGCGCCAGAATTTGGCACCCGCCGGGGGGCCGAGGCGGCCCCTCCAGGACACCGGCCCCAGTTGGGCACCTCCGTGGCCACAGCCCCTGGCCCTGTGCCTTCAGCCGGTGCCGGACACGTTCCCGGGGCAGCTCGTGAGCCCACGTAACCACGGCCCCCCCTGCAGCAGGTTTCTCCTCCCTGGCACTGCTGCAGGATCTCCGTGGACCCACGGCACGGGGACCTCTCCGGCAGCGTCCCCGCGGGCACCACGCCGGGGAGCAGCGGTGGCTCCGGGGGTCCCCCGGCTGTGCAGGGTCAGCCCCGCGTCCCCCCGGTCCTCAGAGGACAGAGAGCCCATGGAGAGGGGGTATGCCTGTGCGCCCCCCCCCCGCCAGAGCAGCCCCCAAGGTGTTGAGAATGGAAAAGTCCAAGCACGGTCAGAGCGCGGAGCGGGACTTGCCAAAATTAACAGTTGATTCGGGTTTGCGGGAGCAGGAGCCAAAACGCAAGGAATCTTGGATGCGGAGAGGGAAACTTTTTCTGTGGGCAGTAAATCAGCACGGAAAGATCGGAGGTGGGGAGTTTGGGGGGGGGAGAGAGAGAGACCGGCCCCCGCACGGCCGCTGGCAGAGGTGTGAGCGCGGCCGGACCCGGGGCGGCCCCGCTGCGCCCGGGGACCCGCAGCCAGCACCACGCCGGGTCCCACGCCGTCCCCACGGCCTCCCGGTGTGGAAGCTGGGCTGTGAGGTTGGGGGGGGGACGGGGATGGGTGCCGCTATCTGCCCCCTCGACAGCCGCTTCCCTGCCTCCCCCCTCGACAAGTGCAGCTGGGGAGAGCGGGATGCCCGGGGTGCCCCGGGGTGTTGACTGAAGCCTAACGCTCACCCTCTGCGCTGCTTTTGGCAACTCGGAGCCAAAACTTTTGGTCTCTGGGGGGGTCTGTGGGTCCGTACTGACCACGCTGACCCCCGGGGGGGCCGGGGCTGGCAGGGGGCACGCAGTCCCTGCATCCCTCTGGGTTCTGAACCTCTCCAGCGACGGAGACCCCGCGACCTCCCCGAGCAACCCGCACCAGGATGGGGCCACCCCCGCAGTGAGAAAGCGTTCCCTGGTTTTGGGGTGGAATCCTCCTCTTCTCGGCCTCCCTCATCCTTGCCCTTTGTGCCTGCTCCTCCCCACATCCCCTCTGCCTCCCCTCCTTCACTGCACCGTGGTTCCTGCGCACGGTGTGGGGATTCCCATCCCTGCGCCCTCCAACCCCGCCGTGCCCCTCGCCACGGGGCAGGGGGCTGCCTCGGCCCCGTGTTGCACGGGGTGAGGTCCTGCTGGCCCCATCCTCTGATCCGTGCCTCCTCCCTCGCTCCTTCACCATCCTCTGTCCTGGAGAGGCCGGGGCTGGGCGCTGCTGGCTTTGTCCCCTGCACCAGCAGCGCCCCGAGGCACGGGCACGCACCGGGGGCTGCTGCCCGGTGGCCGGATGGGTCCCCAGGCTGTGGTGGGGGGCTCAGCACCTCTGCCTCCTGGGGAAGGAGACCACGGGGGTCTCAGCGCTGCTGCTTTTTGGGGCAGGAGGTGCTAGGAGGAGAGACTCGGGTCTGTGCGTCCCATCAAGGAGCGCTGGCAGTCTGTCTGTCCCGTTTCTGGCCCGGTGCTGGGCAGGAGCGAAATTTGGCACAAAGCAGCCTCACCCCATGCTCCTGGGCACCATCCCGGCCTGTGGAGGGGAGCCGACCGTGTGCGCTAAGGGGGAAACTGAGGCAGGGGGCTGGTGGGTCGCATGGGGGGTCCCAGCTGCTTCAGGTGCCCTCCGAGCCCAGCTCTGAGCTCTGGGGCACCTCCTCAGGGCACTGGAAGCGACTGGGATTTGGCCGATGGAGCCGGGCACCCCGAGCTGTGCCGGCCCTGCCCCGGCCGGGCTCCCTCCCGGAGCTGCTCCCGCGGCCCCGTCCCCGTCCCGCTCGCCCCAATTGGAGCTGACGTGCTCTATTTGTCAGAGATAAAAAATAGCGGAGGAGGAATGGAAAGACAGGAGGCACAGGAAAGCAGTTTGGTAGTTAGAGACAGAGGAACAGAATTAACGTGCGGTGGGGGATTTGGAGCGAACACTGCACGCATTGTAATCCGATAGGGGCAGGGGAAAAAAGAGAGACCGAGAGAGAGCGGCTGACCCCGAATCCCCGGGGGAGACGCGGGGAGAGCAGCAACGAGGAGAGAGTGAAGGATTCCAGAGGTGGACTGGCTTCCTCTTTCACCAGACAGACACAGGGGAGACGGGCAGGGCGCCAGCGCCGTACCTGCACTTCCAATCTGAGCCATTGACAGCTGGAGCTGCCTGGGGAGGGGGCGGGGGGCGGCCGAGGGGGCTCGAGCCCGCTGCCGGGGGGCCGGGGACGCACCGGGGCCGACGGCCGACCCCACTCGGGGAGCGCGGCTGCGCCCGAGCCCCCCAACAGGGGAACCCGGTGGGGGTCCCGGGGTGCCGGCACCGGAGGGGTCCCTGCCCGCCAGGCCTGGGGGGGGGCGGGGGGCTCGGGCGGCACCTGCCCTGCTGGGGGAGCGGGGATCCCAGCTGGCAAGCATCGGGAGCGAGGGGGAGGGCGGCGAGCAGCTCGCAGCAACTAAATCAGAGGAAGAAAGGGGGCTGCCGAGCCCGCCCGGCGGGGTCACATGTGTTTCCTGGCAGCCTCGCAGGTGCTAAGCAGGGCTGCAGGCGGGGAGCACCTTGTGATGGATCATGTGGGGAGCGCAGCAGCTCATTGCCCCCGCCCGGGGACAGGTAGTTGAGAGCAGGGGGCTCGCCCCGGGGCTGGTTTTCAGCGGCGGTGGCCGCGGGACCCTCGTGGGGCGAGCAGCGGGGCGCCCGGCTCCGTGCTCCCCAGGGCTGTCCCCACGTCCCCAACGGGACACACGGCTCTCCCAGCAGGGCACGGTGACCAGGGACGCGGTGCCGGGGCTGTGGCACCGTCCCCAAACCTTATGGCACCGCCGTGACACCGAGCACGTCCCGCAGCGAGGTGGTCGCACCGAGCGCTCCTGGTTTGCTGCGGTGGCTGCGCCCCCTCCTTCATCCCCGTTCCACCTCCGAAAGGCTTCGTCCAGGTCCTGGGGCACCCCTGGGGGTTTGGGAAGGGGGTCCGGAGGCACAGCCACACTCCCTCGTGCCAGGGGACCCCAGCATGGTCACACTGAGTGGCAGAGGTGTGCCGGTGAGCGCAGAGCTCGGCCTCGGGGCAGGCGCACGGTGCTGTGCCTTCTCCTCACCGGGTCCCGGGGATGTGTGGGGGGCACCAGGGGATGTGTGGGGGGCACGAGCACGGCGGCAGCGCGGCCCCCTCCCCCCCGCCATCTGCGGGTTCCTGCAGGATTAAGAGGAGGAAATCTGGAATTGGGTTACTCCCGATACTGAACCTGCCCTTACGATGGTTTTTATTTTGCTCCGTTCCGATCGAATTGGATGCAGCCCGCTCCTCAGCCCTTAATGGCTTGGCTTTGAGAATTTCCTTCGCAATTACACCGCTGGCTTCCTGTTTGCAGAGCTCCCCGGAGCCCCGCAGCCGTGCGGAGTGGCCGGGGAAACCGAACCCCCCCCCCCGGAGCCGAGCTGGGGCGTGCGCGTCCTGCCGTGCCCGGGGGTGCCCGCGGCACCTCCAGGCTCCCTTCGCTGCCTTTTCTCCCTCTTTCACTCCCCCCTGGGGCCAGGGCTGAGCCTGGTGAGCAATTAGTGTGTGCCGTGGCTGTGTGAGGAGATATCCCTGTGGTGGAGCTCTCCCCGTCCCACTGGGGTGTGGAGGAACTGGGACCCACTGGGACGGGTGGGCAGCGCCGGGCACTGCGGCTCCTGCATCTGGAACATCCCCGGGGCTGGCGAGAGCCGTCGCTGCTTTCCTAAACCCCGTGTGTAAATCCACGCGTGCCAACAGGCTGCGGTCCCACCTGGCCCCTCAAATCCTTGATCCCAGCTCCCCTGCGCCCTGTGGGGTCCCCAGGATGGGTCTGGGCGCAGCGTGCAGCATCCCCCGCATTTTCCGGAGCCGTTTTTCCCTTCCTGGTGGGTGCAGGACACAAACGGGTGGGAGCCGAAGCCAAACTGGCCTGGGAGCGTGCGGGGATGGCGAGGTTTTGGTTTCTCCCCGGGGGGCAGGTTTCTGGGGGTGCCCGAGCCCCCTTGCAGCTGGGCAGCCCGGCTGCTCGGGGGTGCCGCCCGCTTCCCCAGGGAGCTGTGTTTTAAAGACCCCTTCCCTTTCTTCTCCGAGACCTCTTCCAGGCTTTACTAGCTAACCTATAATTTTCACCTGCGTTATTTTAACGGCCCGCCAGCTGCACGCCTTGCCTTGCCGCGGGGCGGGGGTGTGCGGGGGCCAGGGGAGGTGGATGGAAGCCGTTGGGAGCAGCAGCCGCCTGCGGGGGCACCGGGGGCCGTGCGTCCTGCCTCGGGGACCCCGCAAACCCCGAGGTTTTTGCTGGTGTTTGGTGTCCCCGGTCCCCTCCGGAGCAGACGTGCAGGGGCGATGCAGCGTGCGGCACCGGGAGGGGTCTGGGGGCTGTTGTGCCCCCGTCTGCACCCCCCCCAGGAGAAGCTCGCCTCGCCGGGACCGTGTTGGAGGCAGCATTCGGTGGCGGGTGCGCGAGGCGGAGCGGCTGCGGATCGACTTTGTGCTGGGGTGCAGAGCTCTGCGGGCTGGCAGCGGGCACAGGGAGCGCATAGAGCACGGAGCCGCCTTCAGCAGAGCTTTGTTTGTGCTAAATTAAACACAAACGTGTTTAAATCCTCGTGCCTCATTAGCTCCTGTCTCCAGCAGGGTGTCGATGAGCATTTCTGCCTTGAGGTGAGGACGGTGCCGGGTGCTGGTGGCTCCCAGCCTCTGCTCGGGCGCTGTCAGAGCTCAGGCCAGCACCACCGTGGGACGCCCACGAGGATGAGGATGAGGATGAAATGTGCTCCCGTGTCGAGCCGACAGCCTCTGGGCATTGTGAGCAGAGCTCTGAGGGTCCCTTTGCCTCCTTGCACCTCGTCCATTCCGTTTCCTTTCCCCCAGCTCTGCCTCCGGGCTGGCGGCCGTGCCCGTGGCCATGGGTTGGTCTCACAGTTGGGCTGCAGCAGGGACAGGGAGCAGAGCTACAAGGATAGCTCCAGGAGGAGCTGCAGCCCGGAACCGTGTCCCCAGAGCCAGCAGAGTGGGGCAGGCCTGCACATCCCTCGGCTACCTGTGACTTCACGGAGCAAAAATGCGCTGGAAAATTGCTCGGCGCCCGGGCAGGGCCCATCGCACAGCTGAGAGCGATTGCTGCACGGCTCTGCGTGGACATCCGCCCGTCCCCAGGGAGCACAAACATTCTCCAGAGCCGTGAGCCTTCCTGCTGACCCCGGGAGGTTTCCCCATCACAGGGTGCGTGCGTCAGAGCCGGGCTTGGAGCTGAGCGGCCGCACCGGGGAGCGATCGCATCGCTGCTGGTGCCATGGGCAGGACGCGGTCTGTGCGGGGCCGGCTGCTGCCTGTGGCACAGCTGGAAAATGCTGTGGAAGCCGTGGGGCTGCGTCTCCCACAGCAGTGCCTCTCTGCACGTCCCTTGCCCTGGATTTTTTCCCCTCGCCACCCTGGCAGCGCACGCGCTGGTGGTGGAGGAGCCCGGCGGTGGTGAGCAGGAGGATCGGAGGCCCCGGTACGCGTGGCACCGAACTGGGGCAGCCCTCCTCCTCCTCCTCCTCCTCCTCCTCCTCCTCCTCTGCTGCCCGTGGCTGCGGCCGGAGCCTTCTGCACCTCGTTGGTGCTGGTGTGGGCAGGCACCCGGCAGCATCCTGCCAGGCGCACACCAACGTGAGCGGCGCTGCCGTGCCCGGGGTTGGGGTGCTCGGGGACCCTGTCCCTGCGCCACCACCGCAGCCGTGGTGTGTGTGGGGACGGGTTGGCAGCGTCCCCTGCGATCAGCGAAGCTTCATCTCCGTGCTGAGTGCTGCGACCTCAGCGGCAGGGCTCGAACGGGCTCCCCTGCAGCTCTCCTCCCTCCCCAGCGCCTCCGGAGCGCGCTCTAAAAGCGTCCGTCACTGCTCCTGCCGAGAGAGGCAGGGCGGCTTCCCAAACCCCTTTCTCCAGCTCTGAGACCACTAACGCCGAAATTAAAAACACAAAACTTCCCTCTGTGCAGAGCAGAGCGCTCCCAAATCCTCACACCGAGCCCCCTCAACAGCCCGGCTCCCCGCGAGGGCAGCACCAGACGCACCCAGCCCGTGGCCCTGCGCCCGAGCCACTCGGGGCCTCTGGACGTGGCACGGAGCAGCCTCTGCCCGCGGCCCTATAACTCTGGGGCTGAGGCTGGGCCGAGCTGCTCCGACCTCAGCACTTCCCATGGCCAAGCAGAGGGGCCAGGGAGCCTTTTTAACCTCGTGGTCCTCGGGACAGCCCTTGCCTGCCCTGAGCCTGGCTGGGGGATGTCCCCTCGCATGGCTCGGTGGGGGCACGGCTCCGTGCGTCCCGTGTCCCATTCCCTGCGGAGCTGCTGTGGCAGGGAGGAGCCGGGTGCCAGGACACCCACCGGTCTCCCTGCTCTCCCCTCACCGTCCCTGCCTGCCCTGTCCCTGCCTGTCCCCTCCAGGAGGTGCCACACAGCGCCCTGCAGCTCCGGGGCTGGGCTCGGTGCTCACCAGGGGTGTCCCGGGGCTGCGTTTCCTTTAGGATTCTCTCCACGCATGAAAGGAGGACCACGGTGATGGCCGTGCTCTTTCTGCTGGGTATCCAGCACCCCCAAATCCCTGGGGCTCCTCCACGCACCCCCTCCTCCATCCCCCCCCATCCCCACCCCGGTCTCAGGGGTTCGCCCGCGCCTCCGGCGTTGCTCCAAGCCTCGTCCCGCGGGGGCCCCGCGCCCCAGACCCGCAGGCACCGGGCTCAGCCCCCAGCAGGGGCTCAGCCTGGCTCCATCCTGCACTCTTTATAGCCTCGGGCCTCCGCTTTGGTGACGTGAGGAGGGAAATGCAGGGCATTTCATTGCCCCGCAGCCAGGGGCCCATCAAATCTCCGAGCAAGCCCTGCCTGGGGGAGCGCAGCCCGGCGCTGAGCTCGCTGCGCCGCCTGTAATTTATTTCCCCAGGAAGCCCGGCTCAGCTGCAGCATCTGGTTTGCAGAGCCCCTGCCTTTTACCTGCTCCTCCAGCTGGGCTCCGGCGTGGCACGGGGGGTCGGTGCTCGCCCCGGGCCCCCCTGCGGGAATCGGGGGAACGGAGCTCGAGTGCGGCTCCGGCGCTTGCAGCCAGAGCGGGCGAGCACGGTGAGGGCGAAATTGGGGTCTGGAAGGAAGGAGGCTGCTGCCCGCGGGCTGAACCGTACTCACTTTTAATTATACGAGCTGCTCAGGCTTTATATTATCATATCAATGACATGAAACACCAGCATGTATTGATTAAACTCAACAAATGCAGCACCCCAGCACTCAGAGTTCAGGGGATGGCGTGGCTCAAAGCTGGAGGGGACGAGGGGAGCGGGACGGTCCCGGCGGCGGCGGCTTCCCCCCGGCGCTGCTCCATCCGAGCGGGGCGGGCACGTCCAGGCACCGGCTCCCCCGGGAGCAGCCGCCCGGGCACCCGCGGGGGGCTGGGGCCGGGACCCCCCGGTCCAGGGAGCGCCGGGGGGGGGTCCCCGCGGCCGGCGCTGCTCCGGCCCCGCCGAGTCCTGCCGTCCCCGCGGCCACCCCTCCGGCAGCGTCGGGTCGGGGCGAGGTCCCTTGGGTGACGCCGTGCGGCCGTCCCCGGCAGCAGGGTGAAGGCGGGAGTAGTGTCCGTGGCTGTGGTTTTGTGTCTGTGGCTTTTCCATCCTTCCTCCTTCTGCTCCTCCGTGTCGTGTCGTCCTTCCTGAAGAGGTTGGGGGTGGGGGGGGGGTGGGATCATCATCTAGCTCCGAATCGCCGTCTTCCTGTCTCGGTCTTTACTCTGCAGAGATTTGGGGGGGGGGAAGGCCGAGTTAAGAAAACACACCTGGGGCCGGGAGCTTTGCCAGCGCTGGCGGCGGCCGGGAGCCTCTCACTCCCCCCCGTGCCGGTGCCTGGCAGCAGAGGCCAGCGGCAGCTCCGCACCGGCTCTTCCAAATTGTCACCCCCCACGTGTCCCGGGAGCCTTGGGGGGGGACCCTGCTCCCGCAGGTGCCCCCACTGCTGCCAGCACCCCAGGGACACCGAGCTCTGCCGCCCTGCTCCTGCTCGCCCCCCAAATCCCCCCAGGATGGAAGCCCCTGCCCTCACCAAGCCCTGCACCCGGGACCAGGAGCGGCTCTGCCGAGGTGTCGAAAGCACCAACCCGTCCCCGTCCCCATCCCGGTGGCACCATCCACAGCCTGCAGCAAATTTGCTGCTTGCAGCAGTCCTCCCGGGCAGCCCCGCGGTGGCGGCCGGGCCGTGAGCCTCCCCAGCACCAGAGCAGCCCTGCAGCACCACCAGTTCCACCAGTACAACCACTGGTACCAGTACCACCGGTAGCACCAGCACCATCACTGCCACCACAGCACAAACCAGCACCACCTGGACCACCACCACCACCTCTATCACCACCATCAGCACCAACCACCACCACCAACACCAGTATCACCACTGCCACCACCAGCACCACCACCAGCACCACCACTATCACCACCACTATCACCACCAGCGCCACCAACCCCACCACAAACCGCCCCCAGCGCCGCCACTGCCCCCGCGCACAGAGCCACCGGCACCACCCGGGCAGGTGGGCGCAGGCAGGGCCGGTGCTTCCCGTCTCCAGTTTGCCAGGGCTCGTGGCCACCGGGGTCTGGGGGCCCGGGACCTGTGGCCGTGCCCCTCTCCGTGCCGAGGCCGTGCCCGGGGCCGGCCCCGCGGCGTGTCGGCGGTGCAGCCTCCCCCCCCTGGCTGCACGTGCGGCCCCTGCTCTGACTCTTCCTTTGTTACCGGGGGTGGGGAGGGGAGGGGAAGGGGAGTTCAGCTCAGAAATGGTAAAATTAAATTTCCCAGATGTTCAGGCCCCAGGAGTTCTTGTGCTGTCTGGAGAGGAAATGGGGATTCGGAAAATCCCGCCTCATATTTTTTCCCCTATCACCTTGCCTTTCCGCTGCCATTAAGTGCAGCAGGAACAGTAAATTACAGGGCTGCGGAGCCGGCCCATCTCGTAGATACCGTGGGGGGAGCGGGGCACGGCGCTGGGCTCTGCCCCAGGCTCTGGAAGCACTGCCCTGAGCCCACGGGGCGCTGGGCGCGGACCCAGGGCGCAGCCGGGTTGGTGTCCCGGTGGCACCCGGTGTGTGGCTGGGCTCTGCCCATCCTCACCGCCCCAAATCCTCGCTCAGCACAGAGCAGGGAGCTACAGGAGGGGTTTTACCACAGCAGCGATGTCAGGCAGGGGCTGCGGGGTCAGCAGGCTCTGCCCAGAGCCGTCGCCTCGCTCCCTCCGTCCCCATCCCAGCCCTGACTCAGGCTGCGAATCCCTCACCAGGAGCTGAGTCACGAGCCCACAGCTCAGGGGCCGGAGCGGTACAGCCAGCGGTGACCTGGGTCTCAGCATTTTGGCAGGTCGCAGCCGCTCACCCACGCTCTGCTTCGCAACCCCCCTGGGATGTGTCCTGGTCCCCCGGTGTCCTCGCCCCCCCGGTGCCGCCGAGCTCCTGCGCTCCTCCGCGCTGCCTCCCCGGGGCTTGGCCTCCGGCCTCTGCTGGCCTCAGCTGTGCCGCTGGGCACGGCGACGCCGGCCACGCTGGCAGGGCCCCTCGCCAGTCCCCAGGGTCCCTGCAGGCAGCCCCCCGGCCTCGTGCTTCTTGAGGTCCCGTCCTGGGACAGAGGAAGACCCCCGGTCCTCCCGTTCCCGGTGCTCCGGACACCCCCGGCGCAGGGGGACGAGGGACAGGCCTGCAGGCTGGCAGGGCAGTGCCACGAGCACCACCATGTCCCCGCTCCAGCGGGATCAGGGAGGCTCAGCAGTCCTGGATCAGGCTCATCCTGAGCCCCGTGGCCCCTTTGGGGTGCTTGGGGCCAGTCCCAGTCACTGCTCTCAGTGCCCCCTCCCCACTTTGCTCCCTTGCCAATGCGTGCTCCCGCTCCAGGAGTCAGCGTGGCCGATGCTGGGTACGTGTCCCTCGTTCCTTTAGCAGCGTGGCCGATGCTGGGTACGTGTCCCTCGTTCCTTTAGCAGCCTGCAGTGCTGGCACTGAGCTGGGGGAGCCGTGCAGCTCTGCCCCGTGCCCCGTCCCCACGTTCTCCTGCCCCTCGGTCCCCGCGGTGACAGCTCCGCGCCACGCAGGCAGCGGGGCCGTGCGCTTGCGAGGGCTGCGGGCACGCAGAGCGCCGCGAGGGGCCTCGTCCCTCAACTTTTTTGAGCAGGAGGCCGTGCTTGGACGTGGGTTTTTTATGCTGGACTGGCTCCGGTCCTCCCCCCAGCCCGGGCTGCCCCACACCGTGGCTGTGTCCAGCCACCCGTCCACCCGAGGCGCTCGCTGGAGGAGACGCAGCCATGGTTCCCCCCCGACGCCGCGTGTCCCGGAGGGGACAGCACCCCCAGATGACCCCAAGGAGAAGCCCAGGGGCTGGGTGGTGAGGAGCCAGCTCTCACGCATCACACCGTCCTCGTGAGGGGAGCCAGGACCCCTGCTCGCAGGGTCACAGGTCCCTGGCGATGAGGGACCGTCCCCTCCGTCCCCGCCACCTGCCTGCGCTCGGTCCTGCAGCACCACGCACACGTGGCAGACGCGCTGCCCCTACCAGAACGGCTTCGCCTCCCTCCTGCTCGCACCCTGACCTGCACAGCCCCAACCCCACGCGGGTTTTGGCCTTTTGGTTAGGGCCGGGACTGGCCCAAAGCCCAGCAGCCGCCCTCCTGGGCAGCCCCTCAGCAGAGCCCGGCCGTTCTCCAGCCAGCAGCGCAACCCTACGAATTTTTGGGGAGGCTCTCTCCAGGGAGATGGCGGTGGTTTCGGCCAGGCAGGGAAAAATCCCTGAGGGAAGGCGTCAGGATGCCAGGGCAGGAGGCTGGGCTGAGTCACGCAGCGTGAATCCAGGCAAGCCCCGTGCCCGCCGCGGCGCCGCGCTGCCGGCAAGACTGGGACGAGGCAAAGACCCAGCGCAGAGGAGCCTGCAGAAAGCGTCCTGCCACGGAAAGCGTCCTGCCCCCGTGTCCCTCGGGGTGCCACAGCAGCCCCAGAATCCCACCCGAGCCCCCGTCCTGGCACCCCTCACCACAGGGCTCCTGCAGGCTCGGGACGGGGATGGCACAGGGCAGCGGGGAGGGCTGGGAGCCGGGCAGGCGCGGGGCCTTTTGGGGAAGAGGACACGGTGGTGAGTCAGATGCAGGAGCATGGCGTGTGCCAAGGTGTCTGCCACTGCTGGCTGGCTTGGGGAGGGACAGCATGGCACGGCACGGCACAGCACGGCACGGTGGTCTCCAAGCATTTAGGGACAACTGGTGGCAGAGGGGCTCCGCAGGGCGGTAGTGCGGCGGGACTTGTTTTGGAGCCCCATGAAGGGCATCCCACGAGAAGTTTGCCCTAAAAAGCCCTTTCTGTGGCAAACTGGAGAGCCAGAGCCAGGCAGACTCCGTGGCGTGCGGTCGCGCTGGTTGAGGCGGCACCCGTACACATAAGCACAAGGGAGGGTGGAAAAGGGAGCGCTGCTGGGGGGGCATGGACGGGGAGCTCGGACCCGGGCACCCGGCCCCATAAGGGCAGGGGCTCGGAGCTGCGGGTGCCGGAGCTCCCTCACACCAAGGTGTGGGTGCTGGATGAAAGGCCGGAGCTGGCACCCATGGGTGCTGGCACAGCTTTGGGTGCAAGTGGTGCCACGGGGGGCTGGCATCCCCCGAGGGGTCGGCGGCTGCCGAGAGCCGGGGCGAGGGGCTGGGAGGTGCAGCTGCGCCGTGTTCGCAGCTCCAGAGGAGATGGCTTTCATTTCCTCGCCGTTTGTCAGAGTGCCTTCCTGATAAAAGGCGGTTTGTTTTATTCCTTTAGCACACAATAAAACCCGTCGAGTCGTTACCTGCCTGGAACACCTCAAGCGCAGGCTGAATGCGTAGGCAGGGCCCGTGCGGTCCCCAAACCTGCCCGATTCGCACCCAAACCGAAGGATCTCATCCCCTGGGCGCCTGCTCTCGGGGAGGGTCACCCAGAAAGGAGGCAGCCACATGGGCCCGGGGTTTCTGCACTGCTTTGTCCTTCCCCTGCACCTTGGCACGGAGCAGCCCTGGGGTTTGCCCCCGCACAGGAGCCTGTGCCAGGAGCGGGTGCAGAAGCGGCAGCTTTGGGGATTTACAGGAGCTGGTGCCAAAGTGGCAACGGCAGCGAGAGAGACGGAGGGTGCTCGGTCTTTGGAGCTGGTACCGGAGGTTTCCGAGCAGGATTGGAGCTGGCGGTGGGGAATTTTGGCAATTTGGCCCTGCAGGAGCTTCCCCACCTGCAGCTCCTGCTGCTCATCGAGGGCACCGCGCAGCCCGCGGGTTGCGACCTCCCCGTGGCAAGAGGTGGATGCTCGGGACAGCCAAGGGCAGGGGAAGCGCGAGGTGCCCCTGGCCCAAGAGGGAAGAGCTCATCTGCTCCTCTGGGATGGCCCAAGGGCTGTCAGTGTAAATCCTGGCAGGGATCAGGGCTCCTCGTGGCCTTCCCTGCTGCCTGCGGGTCCCGGGTCAATCTCCCGCTCGGGTGAGTTGGAAAGGACGCGCGAGGAGGATTAACGGGGTTTGGGGTTTTCCTGCTCTGAAACACTCGAGCTGCTGGAGCCTGCTCGTGGCTGGTTCCACCGCCACTGCTTCACGCTTAATGAGCCTTGAATCCTCCGCAAAGACGTCTCCCTGCCCGGGACGTTACTCACTGGGGTTAAGCGGGTTCAGACGGAGCGTGCACGCACGGCCAGGCCCCCGCCTCTGCCTCGGCTCCCCCGCTCGCCTTCACCTCTGCCCTGCCAGAGATCCTCTGCGACGTGCTGGAGGCCGAGAGGTTTTTAAAGCCCAGCACCGAGGGCTCGGCACAATCTCTGCCCCCCCCCTGCTTCCCGAGACCCTCTCCCCGTGGGTTTTGTGAGCACGGAGAGCCCCGAGCTGAGCAGGGCTGCGCCCACCCCTCACTCCCTGCCCACCGCGGCCCCCGTGGCCACGCTGGTGCCAGGCTGGCAGCCTGTGCTTGGGGTTGATCCTGGCACGAGGCCACGCTGCCCGCGGGGGCACCAGGGGCACAACGTGTCCCTAAGGGCACGGGGAAGTGGAGGAGCCCCTGGGGAACGGGGCTGGCCAGGGCCCTTCGGCTCCCACTCACCCGGAGACACCCCCCGGTGCCCGTGGCGAGCTGGTTCCCGAGTGCTCGTCCCTCTGGGGTGCTCGGTGCTGCTCCCCACATCCCTGTGACCCCCCTGGGCACCCGGCACGGCCCCCAGGACCCAGGCCCTGCACCGGCAGTGGATGCAGGGCTCTGGCCACCGGCACTGAGGGGCTGAGAGCTGTGGCCAGCCCCACCACCACGTCGCTTCGCCTCTGCGCATGCTGCCTGCGCTCCGCCGGAGCAGAGGTGCCGACGTCCCTGGCTCGCTTCCTTCCCCTGTGCCTCTGATTCCCAGCTCCTAAAATCTCACCCTCAGAGGCTTTCCCCATCTCCCATCCCTTCGCCTTTCAGCACGCAGTATTCGGAGGCAGCTGCTGGAGCTCGGGTGCCAACCTGGAGGTGCCAGAGGGAGGCACCGTGTTTGCCATGCCTGGCTTTCGGGCTCGCTGACGGGCTCCGGCGCGCTCTCCGACGCAGCTCCCGGATCCATCCCGTCCCCCTCTCCCTCACGGCTCCCCCGGCGTTCCCTAAAACCCCCCCTCGGGCCGAACGCCCCGCGGCCACTCACCAGCTTCCTCTGGTTGCTGAGGCAGAAAGTGCAGATCTGTTTGGGCTGGGAGTTCTCGGTGTCGCGCGCGGGGGGGCTGCCGCCGCCGTGGTGGTAGAAGGCCGGGGTGGTGTGGCAGGGCTGCCCGTCCCCGCACGCCTCCCCCACCAGCAGCACGTTCCCCAGGTGGGAGATGTAGCTGGAGGCCAGTCTCAAGGTCTCGATCTTGGAGAGCTTCCTGTCGGCCGGCTCGGTGGGGATGAGCGTGCGGAGGGCGGTGAAGGCGGTGTTGACGCTGTTGGTGCGGTCACGCTCCCGCGCGTTGGCCGTGTGCCGCTGCCGGGGCTCCCTGCTGAGCCGGCCGGGCTTCTTGCCGCTCCTCCGCTTGCCGGCCTTCAGCCCGTAGCCGTCGGCGTCCAGGTGGTAGGGCTTCTCGTCCGAGCCCGAGCTCTCGCTGCCGTTCTCCTCGTCCTCCGACAGCATGCTGATCTCGGGGTACAGGTAGCGGCTGGGGGCCGAGCGCAGCATGGCGAAGGACATGGTGGGCCGCGCGCGCGGCGAGGGGCACCGGGGAGCCTCCTGGGGACCGCCGCCGACCTCCTCCTGCTGCGGGCGGCCTCAGCTCCGCTGGCGCATGCTGCGGCCCCGGCTCTCGGCTCGGGGAGGCCCCGGGTAGGGCTCGGGCTGGGAGGCGCCGCGGCAAAGAAGAGGGGTAGAGGGGAGGGGGGCCCCGAATCCCGGCTCCCCGCCAGCGCTCGCCGCGCGCCACGGGCTGAGGGCTGCTCACAGGCAGCGCTGCCGCTTCCCCCGCCGACACATGTGCATCTTAAGGCGCCGAGCGTGGCAGGAGCGGGGAGTTTTATAGCAGCAGCAGTGGTCAGCCAGGCCCCTCCTCCGTGCAGCAGCCCCGCTCGCTCCCAGCCGCAGGCTCACGCCTACCTGAGCTCACCCCCAGCCCGGCCCGGCCCGGCCCGGGGGGGGCTCAACCCTTCCGGGCTCCGTGGGGTCCTGCCCGTGGATGGGGGGTGGATGCAGCCCCCCCCCGGCAGCCGGCTCGAAGCACTTGTTGCCGTTCACCTGCTGGCCCAGCACGGGGGGGCTGTGGGGCTGTGGGTGGGCACGGTGCTGCTGGGTGCGGGTCCCCCCCCGGGGGGTCCCGGGGACCCTGCTCGCTGCGGTGCGTGGGGGGTGCTGAGCCCCACATCGGTGGGGTGCAGGAGGTGCCGTGCCTGGGAGGTGGCTGGATTTGGGGGGGCTGTGGGTCAGGATCAGTCCCTGCAGGTAGAGCCCACCCCAGGGCTCGCCCCCCCTTCCCCGCAGCCTGGCTAAATCCATCCTGCCGCTGCTAATGGGGCTGGGGGGGGGGATTAACCCTGCAGGGGCTGCCAGCACCACCCCGGGGAGGCAGCAGCTCCCTCCTGGCACAGCCGGAGGCTCTCGTTGCCCCCCCAGCCATCTCCAGCCCCCTATGAGCCATGCAGACACATCCAGGCGTGGTGCCCGGTCGTGTCCCCATAACCTCACGGGCCCTGCTGATCCCACTGACACCAGCACCTGCTTCACCTGGACCTTGCACCCTGCCCCTGCTCCCCTCCTGCACTCGTCCCGTACACGCCAACAGCTCCCCCAGCCCCTGGGGGCACGCAGAGGGGCATCGAGCAGGGCCAGGCATCGCCTGCCACCCCCGTGGGGCAGCCCGGGCTCCCCACACCGTGACCAAAGGAACCCAGGGCTCTCCGGTGCTTGACGGTGAGCGTGGGGGCTTGGGGGACCCCCAGCCTCCGGTTTGTGCTCCGCGGGGCTCTTGGCTCAGTGCTGGATTTGGGCAGGGTTGGTGCAGCCCCGAAACCGCTTGATTTTACGGCACAGATCACGGGTTTGGGGACACGGAGGTGCCCCAAGGCTGCTGGGATCCCGCACCCAGCCTGGGTCGGCTGTGCTGTGCCTGTGGGTTGGTAAGGAGCTCCATAACCTCGTTAAATGGACTGGGAGAGCGTGGGGCACGGTGCTTGTGGCTGGCACACCTCACTGTCCCCACGTGGCACCGCTGTCCCCACACGGCACCGCTGTCCTGGTCCTGTGTGGGGCCGTGCCGGGCAGCCTGGAGCTGCGCTGCGTGGACCTGGCCCCCTTTAGGTGCTGCTCTCAGGGCAGCACGGCCCCCGGGGACCCGTGGTCACAGCAGGGACCTGGGGACACCTCCGCCACCCATCCCTGATGGGGAGGACACGGGGGGGCTGCAGCAGGATGGGTGCCCCCGGGCGCTGTCACCTTGTGGCGCTGCGCAACGCGGGGACACCTGCGGTGAGCGAGGAGGGGACGGGAAATCCCCGACAGCTCCACAGCCCCCGGGGACAGCGGGGACGGAGCAGCCCCCCACGGGGCCTCGTCACCCCGAGCGGAGTTTTGCACCTTTGCAGCCTGCAGCCACAGCTCATCAGCGGCCCCAGCAGCTCCTGGAATCCCAGCCACTGTCATCCCCTTCCACGGCGCCGCGCGCTCCCCGTGTGTGCTTTGGAAGCCCGGGCTCCTGTAGGCATCTGCTTTCGTTTAGCTCTGCTAACGAGCCCGCTTTTCTCCAGCACCTTCCATCCAAGCGCAGTCCCCCGGCTCTCTCCCTGCGCTGTCCTTCCTGGTGAGAAGCACGTCCGTATCCCCGGCCCAGCTCCGGGCAGGAGGAGGGGAAGGAGGAGGAGGAATGAGGGGAGGAGAAGAAGGGGGGAGGCGAGGCTGCGGCCCTCCAGCCCACGCAGGGCGGCAGCAGCCCTGTCTGCAGGTGACGCTCGGTGCTGGGCCGTGGCCAGAGCACCAGCCCTGAGGCTGGCCCAAGGTCCCGGGTTTAAATACTCGGAGGTTTTTGGTGCTGCTGCTCCTGGCTTCCCGCAGCTCCCGTCATGTCCCGCTTTGGGCACCGCGTCCCTGCGCTGGCCGGCCGGCAGAGCGAGGTGCAGGCGCCTTCTCCCAGGGAATCCGCGGCTGCACGGCACAGCCGAGGGGCCTGAACCCCCCCGCTGCCCCCCAGCCCCTGCCACAATTTGGTCACCGGGGAGTTTGGCCCATCCACCCCATGACGCCCCCAGCGCCCGCAGCCTCCCCTCTGCTCCCTGGACCCTGGCACTGGGCTGGGGGCAGCCGGGTTTTTCCTGAGCCCTCCCCAGTCTGCCAGCCCCCGGGACGCTGCCCAGCTCCCCTCAGCAGCCCCACAGCCTGTACAGGAGGGGGTCCTTGGGGTGCCCCTCTCCTGCAGCCCCCTGGGCCCGCAGAGGGGCCCTGTGCTCGTGCCGGACCCCTGAGGACCCCGTGGGCAGCCCGTTTGGGTGCAGAGCGGCCTCCAGCCCCGCTGGGTGCTGGGTCGTGGCCACCCATGGGGCACGGGGGCTCTTCTGTGCCCCCCACAGCCCCCAGCCCGCCAGCACCTGCCCACCACTGCAGGGCACGGAGGGCGCGACGGGGCTGATGGCTGCGCTTGCCCCGTCCCCTTTCTCTCCTCCACGTGGACCGGATATTTTCAAGAAAAGAATCTTTCCTACGACGCTCTCCAGCTGCCAGGAATGTGCGTCTAGGAATGCCCAGGGCCCATCCAAGAACAACTTCCAGACGTGAGGCTGAGTGACGGCAGTCCCTCGCGCCGGGGCTCCAGACTCCCCCGCGCTCGCTCGCGGGGACGCGGCTCGCCGGAGGCGATGTGTTAACGACACGGGAGGCAGCGGGTGGGTGGGAGGGGAGCGAGGGGGAGGGACGGGGCCGCGGCTACCGGGCTGCTCCGCACCGCTGGAAGCTCTGGCTAGAAGGAATTTTCGCCTTCCCTCCCCGCCGCAGGGCTTGGGGGGACGTGGAGCACGCTCCGGCGGATCGGCCCCGAGGGGCAGCTCCGGCGCTGTGCGTCCCTGCGGGGTTTTGTGGCACCGTTGGCACTCGGGGTCTGCTCCTCTTGGGGGTCTTGTGGGACTTGGGGGTCCTGCTGGAGGACAGCCAGAGCTGGGGGCACCACGCTGGGCCTCCCCACGGTCCTTGGGGTGTCTTTGCCAGGCACAGAGCTCGGGGTGAGCCCGTGGGGTGTCCTGGAGGTGCTGAGCCCCTCTTGTCCAAGCCGTGCCGGAGGCGCAGCCCGGGCAGTGCCACCCGGGGCAGCGCCAGGTTCGGCACCACGCGCCCTGGCAGCCGTCGGGGCCAGCTCTGCCTGCGCAGACACGGGACCCTGGGGCTCGTGTTGGAGGGGAAAATGTTCCAGGCCTGATGTGATCCTGTTTGTCCTCCTGGCAAGAGCTTCGCCCAGGGATTCCTGCGTCAAGTCCGCAGCTCCTGGCGGAGCTGGAGCTGGCCTTCGGGAAGAGACGCCCAGTCTGGGCTTCCAGGCTCCAGGCACGGCAGCAGCTCGGGTAAAAACCCGACCCCTGCTCCTACACCCACTGCACCACTGCAGCTCGCCTGCACGGCGTTCCCTGGGCAGGTGGAGCTGGAGAGGATGCGCGTGGAGGAGAGGAGGAGCCCGCAGGGGGAATCTGCATCCCTGCCCCTGCACCCGGCTACCTGTTGGTCCTTGTGGGTCGCAGACCCTTTAGTGCCCCCTCTCACTCTGCTCTCAAATGCACCTAGAGCTGCGCAGCCCCAGCAGAGCCACCACGGCTCCGGGATCAGTGCCTGCAGGCGGCATCACTGGGGCTGCTGCGTCCCCTGCCCAGTTTGTGCCATCCTGGGGAGCCCCTGCCTGGCTCAGTGCCACGTGTGCGGCGCTGCGGGAACATCCCCAACCTTCCTGCTGCCGGTTTGGGACTTCTGCACCCGACTGAGCCGTGACCGAGCGTGGGGACACCCACGGGCAGGTGGCTGCAGAGCCTGGAGCACCCTGAGGACTCTTGGAGAGCACCTTTCCTGCGGCTGACCGTGCTTTGAGGCTCCCAGAGCCGGTGTCCCAGTGTCCGTGTGTCCGCACCAGCAGCGAGCGGTGCCCCAGGGGAGCCCAGACACCGGGGCTCTGCCGGGTTAATCCGGGAAGCCCCACGGTCCTGGCCGTGTCCCCGATGTGGATGGGGAAGTTCCTGGCCGGTTCCCCGCGGGGCCGTGCACATCCTGCGCTGACGTGTGCTCGGAGAGTGATGGATGGGTCCGCTGTGGCCCGGGGGGCTCCCGCCGGCTCTGCCTTCTCGGGGCTCCTGGCGCCTTTCCGTGGAGGCTCCGTGCAGCTTGCAAGTGTTTATGGGGACCAGATGGTGCCGCGGGGTGAGGGTGACCCCTGACTGCGGGGTGTGGGGGGGCACAGGTCACCTTCACACCTCCTCCCTGTGTGTTTGTAATTGGGGACGGGGTCTCTGCGTTTTGTAACGCGAGGGCTGCTGCGGAGAGGCCGGGGGACCTCGCTCCGCGCCCGACCCCACGAGCCCCGAAGGGGAGGACGTGGCTGGGGCAGGTGAGGAGCGGGTCTGGTGCCGGGGGGGCCTCATCCTGCCCTCGTATGGCTGCACGGAGCCCTCCCAGGGTTTGCTGTGGGTGCTCGGTGCCAGCTCGTCCTTGTGGCCGTGTCCCCATGGGGGCTGGCGATGGGGACCCACGGCCACGTGCGGACCCCGGAGGCCGGAGAGGGGCCGGGAGGAGCGAAGCCCCCGGTGCGCGGGGGGCAGCCGCCTGCTCCCGCTGCAGGCAGCCAGGAACGGCAGCGGCCGGGTGCGTGCGTGTGCAGGGGGAGCCGGCCTGGCCCCGGCCGTCGGAAAATGTGAGGCGATCCTGCTGTCTGCGGGATCGGACGCAGGAATGCGCTCAGCCGCGCCGCTGACCGCCCGCAGCCCCTGCCCGCAGCCTGAGGCCGGGCTGCAGCCAACGCAGCACCCCGAGGCAGCTTTTTAAACCCCGCTGCAGTAAACGAGCCCGGGAGGTGCTGGCCTCGACGCCTGCATCCGTCGTCCCAAGCGCTGCACGTCCCATAATGAAGTGCAGCTCCGGGCAGGGCACCGGGGGGCTCTCCGGACGGTGCCCCTCGTCCCGCTGCAGTTCTGGGGCTCGGTCAGTGCCCTCCCGGCCTCCCCCAGCCCCAGTTCCCAGTTCCTTCTACCCCCAGCCCCGCTCCCGTGCCACTGTGGTCACCAGCAGGGTGTGGGGGCATCGTGCGAGGTGGGGTTTTCCTTGGGATGGAGGAAGGAAGCCCAAGCTCCATCCTGGCACAGCTCTGGGCGCTGCTTGGGTGGGAGATGCTCGTGGGGGCATTTGGGAGCCGAGCACTTACCCGACCCCCACTGCTGCTCCTCGGTGCCCTCACACGGACCGGGAGGCCGAGGGGGAGGCAAGGGGCTCATCCTGCCCTCCCTCCTTGCCCCCCCGGCACACCTTGAAGCGGGTGCCCCCTGCCCTGCCCTCACGCTGCCTCCGTGCCCCCTCCCCAGGACATCCGCAACACGGTGGGCAACATCCCCATGGAGTGGTACGAGGACTTCCCGCACATCGGCTACGACCTGGAGGGCAGGAAGATCTACAAGCCCATCCGCAACAAGGACGAGCTGGACAAGTTCCTGGAGAAGATGGAGAACCCCGACTACTGGTGAGCGGGCACGCGGAGGGGGCTTCGAGGTGCTCGGGCTCGTAGCCCCCCCCGGGGGACGGGCGCTGTCACCGTGTCGAATTCCCCGCAGGCGCACGGTGCAGGACAAGATGACGGGCGCAGACATCAAGCTGACGGACGAGCAGGTGGAGCTGGTGCAGCGGCTGCAGAAGGGGCAGTTTGGGGACGTCCACTTCGACCCCTACGAGGTGAGGTTGCGGCACGCGCTCCGTGCTCGCGGTGCCCGGCGCGGGGGGCCCGTCCCGCACGCTGCAGCCACGCGTTCCCCGTGTCTCCCCAGCCGGCCGTCGACTTCTTCACCCACGAGGTGATGATCCACCCGGTGACCAACCGCCCGGCGGACAAGAGGAGCTTCATCCCCTCCCTCATCGAGAAGGAGAAGGTGAGAGGTCTGGTGGCCGAGCTCTGCGTGCCCCGTGCCCTGAGCAGCGCTGGGGGCGGTGGCTGCGGCCGCTCTCCTGTCCCAGACGTGTCCTATCCCCACCGTATCCACCCACACCGTATCCTCTCACACCATATCCACCCCTGCCAAGTGCTCGGGGGCACTGGTTTCCATCCTTCCACCCTGTACCCCCCTCCTCAAGCAAGTGGAGCCCCGGGGCTCCTGGAGCTGACCCGTGCCCGCCCCGCAGGTCTCCAAGCTGGTCCACGCCATCAAGATGGGCTGGATCAAGCCCCGCAAGCCCAAGGAGGACACACCTACGTACTACGACCTCTGGGCCCACGAGGATCCCAACTCCATCCTGGGCCGGCACAAGATGCACGTGCCAGCCCCCAAAATGAAGCTGCCCGGGCACGAGGAGTCCTACAACCCCCCGCCCGAGTACCTGCTCAGCGAGGAGGAGGTAAGGGGGGCCGGGAGATATGGAGGAAAGGGTTGGGGGCACGTGGGGAGCTGTGGGTGCGTTGGGACCCCGGGAGGGGTGTGCTGAGGGAGGGCAGCCGGGAGTGCTGGGGCACCAGGATGAAAATCGAGCATGGTCAGGGCAGAGAGGGACACTGGGGGTCCTGGTGCGGGGTGCGTCCTGGCACACGCTCAGCCCAGAAAAAAAAACAAAACAGGAAAACCAGGCAGCAAAACCCAACTGGGAACAGGGGGGGGCTCTTCTGGAGATGGAGAGAGAGGTGCTGGGGTGGCGGGGGGGATTGTGGTGTCTCGTGGGGCGGTGGGGCACCAGCCAGGGGACGCTTTGAGCTCGGCTGGGGTCAGGATGCGCCGGGGCTGGGGCAGCATCGGGGGCGGTGGAGCGTCCGTCCTCATGCTGCTGACCCGGCCTCGCCTCCCCCTGGCAGAAGCTGGCCTGGGAGCAGCAGGAGCCGGCCGAGAGGAAGCTGAACTTCGTGCCGCAGCAGTACCGCTGCCTGCGGGCAGTGCCTGCCTACCCACGCTTCATCCAGGAGCGCTTCGAGCGCTGCCTGGACCTCTACCTCTGCCCGCGCCAGAGGAAAATGAGGGTGAGAGCCTCTCAGACCCCAACAACCCCCCCACAAGGTGTCCCAAGGTGGCCTCGGCACGCTCCTGTGCCTGTCCCGTTGCCACCCAGCCAGGAGCAGGAGCTGCAGTGCTGTGGGGCTGCCCCTAAAGCCCCTCGCCTACCCACAGCAGCCCCTGCAGGAGCAGAGCTGGGACAGAGCAGGGCTTGTAGGGTGCTGGGTTGATCCCCTGCTGGCCCCAAGCCCTCAGCAGCCCCCGTGTCTGCTGTCCCCGGGGCCGTGGGGCCGTGTCTCACGGGGTGCCTCTCCCTCAGGTCAACGTGGACCCGGAGGACCTGATCCCCAAGCTGCCGAAGCCACGGGACCTGCAGCCCTTCCCCACCACCCAGGCGCTGGTAAATCAGTCTGCAGCTGGGGAGGGGTCGCCTGGGTGCCCGGGAGGTCCCTCAGAGGTGCCGTGTGGCCGCGTGGGGCCCTCGCCCACCTCCTGTCTCCCTCCCCAGGTCTACCGTGGGCACACCAGCCTGGTGCGCTGCCTCAGCATCTCTCCCAGCGGGCAGTGGCTGGCATCAGGTAAGGATTCCCTGCCCGGGCTGGGGCACCCCAGACACACCAGGCACCAGTACCCAGCCCCGGTGCAGGATCAGGTCCCAGTTATGCCCCGTAACAGCGCAGGGCTTAGGGTATGTGAAGGCTGGGGCTCCCCAGAGCTGCCAGCCACGGGGAGCCAGCACACCCCGCTCTGCTGGTGCTGGATTGGGGTGGGGAGCCTGGGCACGAGGCCGGAGCATCCCCGAGCTTCCCGGGCCAGCAGCGCGCGTCCTGAAGGCTCCGTGGGTTTTTCCAGCCGCTCTCGGGGACCCCACCCTGGAGCCCGCGTCCCTCCCGCTCCGCAGTGGAGAAAGTGAGGCTGGAGGGAGAGGAGTGAACGGCGGAGCCCTGCGCGGCCGGCCGGAGGCTGGAGATTGAGAGCAGATGGCAGTTTTAACAGCCCACAAAGGCACATGTGCTTTTTATAGCGCTGGAGTTTCCAGGCTGCCAGCTCCCGGTGGCCGCGGTGTCGGTCGGTTGCACAACGTGGAATTCCTGGCCCCGGGCTGGGAAAGTGGCTGAGATCAGGCGTTAAAAATAACCCGACCTGCGGGGACACGGCACGCCGCCGCTACCTGCTCCTGCCACCACTGCCCACGGAACAGCCTGCCCGGGGGCCACACCGCGCCGTGCCGAGCCGTGCCGAGCCGTGCCGAGCCCAGCCAGGCGTGCTGCCAGCACAGCAGCTGCGCCGGGAGCTGCGCGCGTCAGGAGGGGACCACGGGCAGAGCCGCAGTGCTGGGGGAGCGGGGAGGGGGCCTGTTCTCTCCGTAGCAGCCCCCGGTCACGTCTTGCCTTCGTGGTGCTGGAGCTGCCGGGGAATCGCGGGGGCACCGCAGCCTCCCTCCTGCCGCTGCCAGGGCTCCTCCCCGAAGGCTGGCTTGGGGATGTGTCCCGGCCCCCCGAGCCAAGCCGTGGCACCGTGGGGTCCCCTGGGGACCACCAGCCTGACCCAGCACCCCCCCGTGGTGTCCCGCAGGCTCCGATGACTGCACGGTGCGGTTCTGGGAGGTGTGCACGGCTCGCTGCATGAAGACGCTCCCCGTGGGCGGCGTGGTGAAGAGCATCGCCTGGAACCCCAACCCCACCGTCTGCCTGGTGGCCGTCTGTGTGTGAGTGCCCCAGCAGGAGCCGGGGGTGGTTGGAGTCCTGGCCCGGAGCTCCTTGCTGCCCCACAGAAGGGCCTGGGGGCTCACAGCCTCCTCCACCACCCTCCCCACAGCCCTGGCCCTGTGCCGGGGCCATGCCGTGACCGTGCAGAGGGTTTTCCTGCCCTCGGCAGTGCCCTGACCCCTCCTGCACTCTTCCCACGCCACAGGGAGCAGTCGGTGCTGCTGGTGAACCCCTGCCTCGGGGACAAGCTGCTCTACGGGGCCACCGACCAGGTGCTGGAGTCCTACACGCCGCCCGAGGAGGAGCGGGTGCAGCCCGTGCAGTGGCTCACGGCCACCGTCGAGGAGCACAGCAAAGGCATCCGGCTGACCGTGCAGCACAGCAAGGCAGGGCCAGGGGGGTTTTGGGGGGTGGGCAGGGGCCGTGGGGAGGTGGGCAGCAGCCCCATTGATGGGCCTGACCCGTGAGCATCTCCCACCCCGCTCCCCGCAGGCCCTCAAGCAGGTGACCTGGCACGGCAAGGGCGACTACTTCGCCACCGTGGTGTCTGACAACAGCAGCATGCAGGTGCTGATCCACCAGACCAGCAAGCGCTGGAGCCAGAACCCCTTCCGCAAGAGCAAGGGGCTGGTGCAGTGCGTGCTCTTCCACCCCATCCGGCCCTACTTCTTCGTGGCCACCCAGCGCTACGTCCGCGTCTACAACCTGCTCAAGCAGGAGCTCACCAAGAAGCTGATGGCGAACTGCAAGTGGGTGTCCAGCATGGCCATCCACCCCGGAGGTACGGGAGAGCAGCCCCAGGCTGATTGGGGTGCGGGAAGGACTCTGGGTGCTGGTGGGGCTCGCTGGTGACCCCCACAATGTCCCCCCTTTCTCTCACAGGTGACAACGTCATCTGTGGTAGCTACGACAGCAAGCTGGCCTGGTTCGACCTGGACCTCTCCACCAGGCCCTACCAGCTGCTGCGGTGAGCCCCAGCCCTGCGGGGGGCTGCCCACACGTGGGGTCCCCCCGTAACCTGCCTGCACCCCTGGGTGCTGGGCTCGGGGCTGCCCCAGACCCCTCTCATTCCTTCCGTGCGTCTGGTCGTGCCCAGCAAACCCCGGGGGGGGGTCTGTGGAGCTTGGCCACGCAGGGGGCTGCAGCCCGCACCCTCCCCTCGCCCTGACGGCACCCCCTCTCTGCAGGCACCACAAGAAAGCGCTGAGGAGCGTGGCCTTCCACAAGCACTACCCGCTCTTCGCCTCGGGCTCGGACGACGGGACGGTCATCGTGTGCCACGGCATGGTCTACAAGTGCGTGGGGGACTCCCGGGGCTTTGGGGTCTGCTCCCCTGTCCTGGCACAGCCCCGGGGGTGCTGGGCTGCCCCACGCCTCGGGTTTGGGGACGGGGAGGGGGCTTGCAGCATTTGTGGGGTGACTCCGGGGGTACCCCGGGGTGGGGTGGCGGGAGGGAGGCAGAGCCCCGCGCTGACCCCTCTCCCCCCACAGCGACCTGCTGCAGAACCCGCTGCTGGTGCCCGTCAAGGTGCTGAAGGGCCACGCGCTGACGTTGGACCTGGGTGTCCTCGATGTGCTCTTCCACCCCACCCAGCCTTGGGTCTTCTCCTCCGGCGCCGACGGCACCGTCCGGCTTTACACGTAGCTGCTGTGCGGTGCCAGCGTGTCCCCACCCCGTGCCCCCCACCCCGTGCCCCCCACCCCGTGCCCTGACACCCTGTGGCTGTGGACACCGCGCTCTGCTGGGAACGGCAGCCCTGCTCCTGCACACGGACTCCTGGGGGGTGGGGGGAGCTTTATTATTAAACATTTTTGGGTACAGACCTGCGTCACGTTGTCCTGCGTTGCTGGCTAGGCCTGGGCTGGCCATGGGGACAGGCGGCCACCCCAAAACCTGCTCGGTGCTGCTGCCCCCCCACCCAGCACGGTGCCCTCCGGCCTTCCCTGGCGCTCTTGTGGTGTTCGCTGTCCCTGCCCGTCCTGGCACTGCAGTCCCCAGGGACCCAACAGCACCTGGGCCACATCAGGGGCTGCGTGCACCAGGGGTGCCATCGTGCCCCCAACCCTTCACCCCACAGCGCAGCCCCAGTCCCCCAGCGCAGGGACACGGCGAGCAGCCAGCCCCCGTGGGGTCCCCCCATACCTCACCCCATCCTGGGGGCTGCCCCCCCCAGCGGTCCCAGCGAAGGAGCCCCCACGTGCTGCCCTCTGCACCCTGCGGTCCCGCAGCCACCGTGAGCTCATCCCCTGCATGAGCTCAGCGCTGGGACCGTGCCAGGACGGCCACGGCCGCCGGCTCTCCGCGCCGTGCGGGGCCGGGGAATCCGGACGGGAACCTCCACGGCCCACGCTGATGGGGGGGGGGGGCTGCCTGCACGGCCCCCAGGACCCCCGCAGCAGGGACCCACGGCACCGGGGATTGTCCCAGAGAGGGGCCCTGGGCTGGGGCTGAGCCTGATGCAAGGATCCCAATTTGGGGATGCCACCGTGCCCCATCCCGGGGGCTGCAGCCACCACGCACCCGTGTCTGGGGGGAGGGCAGAGCCCCACAGTCCCTGCAGGGGGACACCCCCCCCCTCCCCAATTTCTCTCCTGCCACAGCCAGAGCCAGGCAAGGGAGGGCTGGGACTGGAGCAGGAACAAGTGGAAAAAGGTCAGATCCCTGTCCTGTCCCCAAAAAAGGCTGGCACAGCCCCTCCAGGCACACAAAGCCTGAGAGGAAGAGGAGGGGAAGAGGGGGCAGGGGGGGCAGGCCAGGGAGATGTGCAATTACACACACAGCACCTGAGCCCCAAAGTGCTGCTGAGCCCTGCCAGGCCCAGAGTAAGGAAGGGGCCCCCCAAATAAGCCCCCAGCCCTGCAGGGCAGGGCCCGGAGCCCCGCTGCCTGTCCCAGCAGCTCTGCCCAGCTCTGCCTTGTTCACTCTGAGCCCTACTGACAGCGGGGCTCACCCTGACGCTGCGAGCACAGCACAGGGGGCACCCCTGGGTGCTCAGGAGGAACGCTGCCACGAGGACAGGGCTCGAGCACATCCTCCAAGGCATTACCCACGGGGCTCCTACCCCTCGGATCTCATTAATGTCCCAATTAACGAGCCAGGCAGCAGTAGGGGGGGCAGCCGGACCAACCTTCACCCTGCAATGACTCCCAGAGCCTTGAGGAGCGAAGAGCTTTATTTAAAAATAAGTTTATGTACACGAGTGGTGAGAGGACAGTGACATTCATCGAATGGGGCCCCGGGGGGAGGCAGGGCCCTGCCTACAGCATCGGGGAGCAGCAGAGAAGGACGGGGGGGGGAGGCAGGGGAGGGCTCGGGCTCCATCCCGGCTGCGCAGAAGGGGAGCTGCCCCCCAAGGACCCCTTCCCCGGAGCCTCGTCCCGTCCCTGGTGTCCTTTGGGTGCTGGGGGGGCCCACGGCTGAGCCAGGCCCTGAGGGGGAGCGGTGGAGGCACTGGGCCCGGCGGGCTCCCGTGGGCTGCGGAGAGCGGAGGAAGACGATGGAGCTGCCGCGGAGGAGGGCGCGAGCGGGGCCCCGGGCGCGTGCCCGATGGGGGAAGACGTGGGGGCAGTGCCCGCGGCGAGGAGGGCGCCCCAAAATATTGCTGCGGTGGAGCCGGGGCTCACAGGATCCTGACGAGGCGGCCCAGCGTCTCTGCCACCTTCATGCGGACGGCGGGGACGGGGTCCTTCAGGAGCAGGTTGAGGGCTGCGAGGAGCAGAGCAGGGACATGCCGGGGGGCTGCGGGGGCACGGCCGCTCACCCCAGCCCCAGGCTGGGACCGTGCCTGGGGTGAAGCCACAGCCTGGCTTTCCTCCAGGGCACGGAAAGGTGAAATCCCTTTGCCCCCCCGGGGCTCCCCACCAGCCCCTTCCCCAGCTCACACATCCCCGGGGAGGCAGAGGCACCCTAAATCCTCTTGGGATGCCCCCCAGGAGCCCACAGCGCTGAGACCTGGCCCTGCCCCGGGGCGCGGGGTCAGGGCTCGACCCGGGGGCCCCTCCTGCAGCCCCCCGGGGAGGGGAAGGGCCCCAGCACGGGGGTCTGGGGCTGGAGCCAGGTGCCGAGCCTCCGCGGGTCCGCGCGGCTGTGCAGACGCTGGCCGGGCCAAGCCTCCCCTATCAGCACGATTTCCTAATGCCTGGAACAGCTCCCGGTAGTAAGAAAACAATCCAGGTAGTTTTTCCTAGCAGTAAAAGTATAATAATATTTTTCCAGTAGCTTGTTTACCCGGCGCAGGAGAGATCCTCGCCTCCCTCCAAATCCCCCCCTGCTCCCGCGGCGAGCGAGGCTCCCCTGATTTATGTGCCAGCTCGCTTCCTGCTCGCGGCATCCTCCTGCCTCCCCGCCCGGCCGCGGGGGTGCCCCGGGGCGGGCTGTAAATCTGAGAGCCCGAAGCCCCCCCCCGGACCCCGCTCGGCTAATCCACTCAATACGGGAAGCTCGCGCAACCCAAGCCAGGCCCGCTCACTCCAGCTATTACTCACACACACGCAGATTATCTTTCACTTGTTTCAAACAGACAGGCCTCTTTCTTCTGGAAGGGCTCAGGGAGCCAACGGAAAGATAGTTTTTCCTTTTTTAGTGTTTTTTAAGCTCTCTTGGAACAATCCAAAAGTTTCCATGCATTACTATATACTATGAGGTCACTAGTGACAGGGAAAAAATCCCTGAAATCCAGGAAAATTACTTAACTCTGCTCCAAAATGCCACCAGCTTCAATTTGACTTTTTATTAGCCCTTCGTAACGAGCCTCAGCTCTGCCTTTTAACAGTTAACACATTGCAAACAAACGCTGCGAGTCCCCTCCTGCTTACGCTAAGCCGCTGCAAATGCCACGCGAGCCGCAGGCGGTGCCCAGGGCGGGTGCCCCCGGCCAGCACCGGGGCCGTGCCGTGGGGTCGGGGCTCAGGGGCTGCAACCTTGGCTCCCCAGGACCCCCTCACCCCGCTGCCCAGTCTGCAAACGGCTCCTGCTGCAGCATCCCCGTGCCAACAGCTTGGCCTGTGGCTGGGCCTTCACCTGCCAGCCCCGGTCCCCCGTGCCTGCAGGTGCTGGGCTCATCCTGGCCCCATCACCCGAGAGTGGAGCAGGAGCCCGGGGCACGGCACAGCCCCAGCCTGGGGAGCCCAAAATCATGGGGCTGGGCTCTGGCTCCAACCCCCAGCCCTTGCTCCCCGGCAGCACGAGCTGTGGGCACCGACTCACCCGAGATGAGCTGGTCCAGGTCCACTTGCTGGCAGTGGTCTTCGTCCACGTGCAGCACGAGGAAGCCTGAGGAAGAAGCTCAGCGTCAGGGTTTTTTTCCACTGGGACCCCCCAAGTCTGACAGAGAAGGTCACAGAGGCTCGCAGGGTGCTGGGTCACTCGTCCCTGCTGTCCACGTGTTGTGTGCAGTCATGCAGGGCCAGCAGCAAGGGCTCACAGGGGACCCAAATATGTGATGTATACACGCTGCCCCAGCTAACGTGTGCCCTAAGGAGGCTCCCACCAGCACCTCTGCCTCCCACAGCTCACTTAAATCATTTCTGGGCACGTCTGCCTGCAGCGCAGCCGTGGTCTCCACTGAAAGCAGCACAACCTTACACCACATGCAGTGTTACACGGGTAAGAGCAAGGCTGGCTGCTACCCCCATCCCCAAAAAAGGAACTGGGAGCTCCAGAGAGAGATGTGAAGCTTCGGGAGCAGCCCAGACGTCCCTTGGTGCCAGGATGCATTTGCAGCTCCCACTTTACCTGGGGCAGCTACAGCAGGGGTCGGGGCACGGAGCAGCGCTGCTGGATGACTCCTGCTCGAATCACCTGCCCTGTTACACGGCTCAGCCACAACCTCAGAGCTGCTCCGAGCTGACAGCACGGGGCTGAGGCAGCCCTTCTGGCTGATAAAGCAGTGACACGCACTGCTCCCCGCACCGTAACCTCATCCGCGTGCTGCAAGCTGAGTCTGGAAACCTTTACAACGATGGGATGAGCTGGTCTGGGTCCAGCAAAGGTCTGTGCAGCCCTCAGGCAGGCTGCTGCTGCTGCAGGATGGGGTCTGTGCAGGAGCTGCCTCTGGGGTGTGCTCCCCCGACCCATGGTGTGCCCTGGCCGTGGGCTGTCACAGCAGATGCTGCACCCCCTGCGGAGCGGGCACCGAACGCCTCCCCAGGACACCCCCAACGTCCAGCCTTTAGGAAGGGACCCACACTGCACCCGAGAGGCTTGGGAGCAGGACTTACCAATGAACATAGGCGCAGCCGCCCTGATGTCCACCCAGTTGCTCTTGAAGTAGAAGAGGTTGGTTGAAATCAGGCGATTCAGCATCTCCGGGTAGCTCTGCATCTGGGGGAGAAGCGGCAGGAGAGGAGTCAGGCAGGGCACGCGGCCGGCTGCCTGCAGCACTGCCACCATCTCCTGGAAGCCCAGAGGTGCTGGGCAGGCTGAGCAGCACCCAGGACACTGGGCTGGGAGGGGGAACGTCCCCAAAAGGACACTGGGGCACTGGGCAGGACCCCGAGGATCCCATTTGGCAGCCCCAGCGCCGGCACCGCGGGCTCCGGCTGCGCTCACCAGGTGCTTGCAGACGTTGTTCATGAACTCCCCGTAGTGCAGGCTCCTGTCCTCCCGCAGGTGGTTCAGGAACATGTCGCAGAGCCCCTCGCAGCCCATGTTGGGGCCACACATGCGCAGAGCAAACTTGCAGGCCTGTGGCACAGAGAAGAGGAGGCTGCGGCGTGCGCCGGGGGGCTCAGCGCCTCGTGGTCACCCCAGGCCGGTACCCCACGCTGGGGGGGCTCCCTGGTGCCCATGGCGGGCAGCGGGGCACTCACCTTGACCACCTCAGGCTTGGGGTCCTGGAGGTGCAGCAGCAGCGTTACCAGCCCGTTCAGGATCTGCTCGAAGAAAGCCTCGCAGTCTTCCTCGCTGAACTTGGTCAGGTTGCCGAAGAGCACGATGGACGACTGGCGGAGGTCGGGCTGCTCCTGCGGGCGGGGGGCGAGCAGGATTCGGGGTGAATTCAGCCCTTCCCCTGGTGACTCCCCAGCGGCACAACGCCCTGCCTCTACATCCCCAATTCCAACCACTGCCTGCAGCGGAGTCCCAAAGAAAGGAGACCCGGGGGGGCACTGAGGGCTCAGGGATGGGGGTCTCCGTGCCACGTCCAGCTCTGCCTGCCTGGGGGGTGCACAGCTGGGACAGGGGCTGGGTAACGCCTGGCTGTGGTTTGGTTCAGGCTGGGGAGAGCCACGGGAGCCCCTGCAGACAGAGCACGGTGCTGCAGGGCCACGGATGGCACCAGAGCAGCTGGGGGCAGGATCCTGCGCTCGGATCGCTCCGTGCAGTGGTGGAACCAGCGGTGATGCTGGAGGGATTTGGGGAATGCACAGAGACCACTGAGGGCAGCAAAATATTGCGGGGCAGATCCCTGCAGAGACCTGGCCCCCTCCTGTCCCCCAGCACCCACGGAGCACAGCCTGGACCCTGCTGCCCACCCCAGAGACACCCATCTGCCACGCGTGCCCTGGCTCATCGGATGAGCCGCTTTAGACAGGACCACGGCACAAGCTCTGTCCCCAGGCTCCCTTACGCTGTCGAAGAAGGGTCGGATCCTGATGGCAATGTGGAGGAGCATGGACTGGATGTCCCTCTCCTCCAAGTGATCCAGGAGCTTGGACAGACTGGACATGGCCTCGAGCGCAACCAGGTTGTGGGGGTCGTCTTTGTCATCCATTCCATTAACCATGGACGCCAGCAGCTTGGCCCCGTGCTTCCGTACCTGCAAGGGCAGCAGGAGAGGAGTGCTGCTGTGGGACAGCCTGGCAGGGACACGGCCCTGCTCGGCCACCCCCAGGGGTCAGGACGGGCTCTGTTGTGTCTACGTTGTGGCACGGCACCAGCACCAGGCGGGGGACCTGGCCCGCTAACCCAGGGTGACTCCTTAAAGCAGGACGAGCCAAGTGCAGCATTCCCAAAGTCAGTGACCTGATCACCGAGCAGTGCCCTGCAGCGAGCTCCTGCCTCGCCCTCGCTTCCAGTGAGGAGGAGCTGGAATTAAATTAAATTACAGCTGCTGAGCGCAATGCGTCGTCGGCACAGGCCAGCCACTGCACGCGGCAACTGCTCACCGCAGGCACCGCGTCCCCTCCCGGCGCAGCATTTCGCTGAGCAATTAGAGCTGCTGCACACACAGCAAAGGGGGAAATTAAGTTTGCCTAAGCCACATCGAGTCTGCCATTGCTTAATTCTGAGCGCTCGGCTTTGTAAATCAGGCTGTGCTGCCCGGGGCAGCTCACGGAGCACGGCTGGGGACGAACAACGCGTCGTGACCCTGCGCCATGGGGACGTGTGGGAAGGGACTGCCGACCCCTGAGCCTGCCCAGCCACACCAGTCTGCGTTGTTCCAGGTAAGGGAAGGAGCAACTGCAGCACTAACATTACACGCAGCCACCCTGCTCCCAGCTGATTCGGGAAGCATGACCCCAGCGATGCAGGGGCAGCACATGGGAAACCCAGATGCACTGAGCTCTGCTCCTGCTGGATGCAGCAGGGAAGGCAGCAACAGATCATCCCTGCTCCTGCCTGCGTTGTACGAGGCTCACCGCAGCCCTCCTCATCCTCACAGCACTGCTGGCCTCCTGCTTCCCAACCGCTGCCCACAGCAGCGCTGCGGCTCACGCACACCGGAGCATCGGGCGCTATCAGCAGCTCTGCCCAGGCTGCACCAGCAGGATGGTATTTTAGCAGCTGCTTATATTTTCGTGGCAGCTCACAGTGGTGTATTTGCCTGCCCGGGGCTGGCCTGCCCGTGACCCCTTCCTGGGGTTTGGCACAGCACGGAGCAGACGCCTGCCAAGCCCCACGCTGCTGCTGGGGACCAGGTAGGCAGAGCATAGGCAGCCCGGTGCAGGATGCACTGCAGCAATCCCACACCTGATGGGCAGAAACGGGGCTGAGCAGCCACGTCCCAGCCACGGTTGAGCCTGGAATCTCGTGGGATGGAGCTGTGACTGCAGGTCCCCAGAAAAAGCAGTGGACACAGAGCATCCCGTCCCTGCACCCCAGCGGACGCGCCTCTGGCGTGAGCTGCCCCGACCACAGCACTTTGGAGATCTGGAAAACTAATTCTGGCCTGCCTGAATCCCACCGTCGGGACAGGAGATAACTGCATTTAAGGATCCATTCATCAGCTGGTAAAGACACCGGAGCAGCAGGAAGCAGAAAGGGCAACGGGCCGACACGGCTCCCGCAGGCGCGCTGCTGCTGCTGCTGCTGCTGGGGGCGGCCCCGCAGCTCGACCCCTGCTCGGGCCAGCAGCCCCCCGATGGCTGCCACGCTCTCCTCCAAACCAGTTTTTTTTTACAGAGCAGCTGGGGGTCTGCACCAGTCCCACCGTGCCTGCCTACGACAGTGACAGGACAGGGAGGCGCACGGCGCGGTCGCCTCCTTGGTTTTGGAGGTGCCACCAGCAGGGCAAGGACAGGGCTGAAAAATCCTGTCCAGAGTCACCTCCTGATGGTATCAGAGGGGGCTGCGCACCCCCTTCTCCCCCCGCATCGCACCCCCAGCCCCAAAAGGGCTCAGGCAGCGTGCCACGGAGTTTGCTCTCACCTTTTCTGGTGACCCCGAGGAGATGTTGCCCAGCCCCCGGAGAGCCAGCATCCGCACCAGCAGGCAGGGGTCCTTCTGCCTCCCCGTCATGTTATCCATCACGGTCTCCAGCAGCATCAGGTCATTCACCACGTTGCTATTAAGGAGCTGAAGCAGGAGAGAGCGTCAGCAGTGACAGGACAGTAACCCCTCAAACCACAAGGGAGCTGATGTCCCTGTTTCAGGTGCTCTTATCCCATTACACCAGGAAAGAGCCCAGGGCAGCCTTGGTTTGTTCCCAGTTCTCTCAGACCCCAAACTCCACACTCAGGTCATCCAGACGTGATGAGGGACAGCCCTCACACCCCTACAGGGTGCTCAGATCTGGGGATCCTGCCGTGATTTGTAACACGTGAGCCAAGGACCCCCAGGGATGGATGACGCAGCACAGCCAGGAGGGACCCAAATGCGCCCCCCCGGAGCAGGACCGAGGTGCGAGACCACCTCTGGGGTGAGCTGAGGGCAGTGGGGAAGAGCTCGGGCTCCCTGCAGGGCTGAAGCACGTCCCTCCAGGCTGTGTGGTGGCCGAGCAGCACGGCACTGGGAGCATCCTCAGCACCAGAGCTCCTGGAGAGCCGTGCTGAGCCCTGGGAGCGCTCAGAGGCACTGAGTTGGGGGAGGTGATTTGGGACCCCCGGCTGGATGGAGCCGACGGGGCTCCTCTCTCTCCTCCTGACCCCATCACTGGGGATGAGGGGAGAGCCACGCGTGGACGTGGACAGGATCCAGGGAACAGCACGGGGCTCGTCCCCAGCGAGCTGGGGAGGCCGTTAACTGGGGAGGCCATTAACTGGGGAGGCCGTTAATTGCCTGCAGCGGCAGGGTCGGCGCCAGCCCCGCGCAGGAGGGGCACAGCGGGGTTAACGACCTGCGAGGGCCACACTGCCTTCAGCAGGGGCTCCCCGGGGCTGCTCCAGGCTCCTGCTGGGCTTCAGCAACCTGCGGGGAGACGCTGGGACCCCCGGGGACCCCCCGGCACCAGGCACAGCACCCACAGCCCGACGTGGGGGAGCTGGTGGCTGCGAGCGAGGGGCTGCCAGCACCCCAGAGCTGCCCTCGGGGCTGGCACGGAGCCCCTTATCCAGCCCCTTAACCCTGGGGCATCCCAGGGCAGCGCTCAGAGCCTCTGTCCAGTGCCTGCGGAGCTGGTGAGGAGGCTGAAGGCACAGCGGGATGAAGGCACAGAGGCTGCAGCACCCAGCCCTGCGCTGCCTGGTGCCGCAGGTCCCCGCTGCCACAGCCCCGTGGCCGTTCCCCTCCTGGCTTCCACTCTGTCATCTCCGTCACTGGCACGGCTGCGAGAAAAGGGACTGAGCTCTCACCTCATCAGTTTTGAGAGAGGGAGACACAGGCATTTGCTTCCTTCCCCTCCAGCTCCATGGTGAGGCAAAACTGCTATTTTAAACCCTTTAAGGATGCAGAGAGCCAACCACACTCCAAAACTAAAGCAGATTCTGGGACGGGATCCAAGAGCAGGGCCGTCAGCTCCCCCAGCCAAACAGAAAATAAAAACAGTGCCTTAATCCCAGGCTGCTTAAGCAGCTGAGAATTTAAAAGGTGGTTTATAAGCAGGGATATAGCTCTGCATTGTTGGCATAAGGTGCTCCTTTATGTAACAAACACTCCTCGAGTGGCCCAGGGCTTTAAGGTGGTATGTACGCGCAGCTAGTGTTACCGTCTGCTGGCCGCGCTGCCCTGCGCCAGAGGAAAGGACTTGAGTCACCTCATTCCTTGAGGTGGTACGTAAGGAGGGAGTTATGGCTTGCTGGCTCACTGCAGGGATGCGTTCAGAGTTGGACTCCTGCAGGCGCTTCTCTGCCATCCCCTCTGCCAGAGGGTCGGGAAGCCGAGGAGGACAGCTCGCGGCTGCGCCGTGCCGCGTGCGGAGGCACGGACGGACGGACGGACAGACAGACAGACGGGAGCAGCCACCTCCCCTCCTCACCTCGGCGAAGAAGGCCGTGGTGGTGATCCTCTGGCTGTCGAACACGCTGCTCAGCGTCGGGACGAGGTTCTTGACGATCAGGGGCAGCCTGGGCCCGGCGTGGCGTGCCATGGCGCTGCGGGCAGAAGGGGCCGCGTCACCCACACCGGGATGGGCTCAACCCACACAAACAGTGCAAAAGTCAACAGCAAGAGGAAGGGAACTCAGCGCTGGGAACAAACCAGCCCCCAGACCTACAGCACTGGGGTCACTGGTGGCCAGGAACCGCAGGACTCCTGTGCCCGCAGACCCAGGGACCTGCGAGCAGAGCGCGGTGAGGCGCTGGCACCGAGCCCCGCACCATGGAGGTGTCAGCGGGTGGGTGCCCACCGTGTGCCTCTGCTAACAGCTCCTGTGGGGCCAGCAGGATGGGCAGCCAAAGCACAGGCAGCTCCGAGCCCTGTGGGCAGCTCCCCTCGCCCCAGCAGCACCACACAGGCACTTGGGGGGTCTGGCAGCCCTCACCCTCTGTCTGTATCCCCACGCCCTGCAGCAGCCACAGCCTGGATGAGCCCCTGACAGTTCCACATCCTCCCAACACACATCCTCGTGTCCATGCCCAGGGGCTGCTGGCAGGGTGACCCACGCTGCCCCGACTGAAACCCGGCCCTGCACCCAGCCCCAGCTCCGTCCCATCCCTATGGGGCTGCTGACAAGGTGATGAACACGGAACCCGTCCTGCACCGTGCAGCAAAGCATCTCCTGCCCACAGCTCAGCTCATGCTTTGCTCGAGCACAGCCCATCACTGCCACCTCCCCCCTGCCACCGCCTGGCCTGGGGACGAGCCACGGGGGGGACCCAGCTCCGAGCCCCCACCGGGCACCGTGGCCACAGCGGCCGCTCCAGCAGAGCTTGGCCGGGAGGGCCGAGTTTTGTTTGGGATGAGACACACAAGCGTTCGGGAGGCTCAATAAAGCATTTTTGTGAACGCTGGAAAATCCCAAACCGGTCGTCTCCTCCTCAGCCGTCCAAGAGCTATTAACCGCGCTGGGCGGAGGGACAGCGGAGTCCCGAGCTGAACCAGGCCGCGCCGATCGGGACCGGGGCCGGGGCCGTCCCTGCGGGTGCTGCAGCGCCAGCACGGCCCCACCGCCCTCGGCACGCGCAGCAGCACCAAAAAAAAAAAAGAAAATCCATCCAAGACCGTTCAGTATCCATCACACCTTCGTTTGCAGCCTCCACAAGCTCAGCCAAGCAGCCGAGAGCAGCAGAGGTTTTGCTGGTGGTCCCGACACGCTGCTGCACAGCCCCGGCCTCCTCCTGGCAAGCTGTGGCGATGGGCACCAGGCGCGTGGGGTGCTCGGCCCCCAAGGGAGCTGAGCCATCGGCTGCATCCAGCCTGACCGCGCTCCCGGCACCGCTGCTCAGCCCTTGGCACCCGTCCACGCTCCCGCCCCCCCAGCGGTGAGCGCCGGGGTTAATCACACCACTAACGAGCACCTTCCCCCCGCTCTGACCTCCAGGCGTCGGGCGAGACAGAGCTGACAGTGAGTCACCCCCTGCCCGGGCTGCTTCCAGCGCACGGGGCCTGGCCCCGGACACCCCCCCAGCAGTCCCACCCTGACCCCCAGGAACCCCTGGGGACCCTTCGTGGGCTGCGAAGCGTCGTGGCTGCCCCGGGACGCAGCGCACCCGGTCCCCGCGGCCACACCACCACCGGTGCCGGAGCAGAAGCAGCGGGAGCAGCACATCTCACCCGGCCAGCACGGCGATGCCATCGTGGTGCCTCTCCGGACTCGCCATCAGGTCCCAGCCGCCGGCGCTGCCCACAGCCTTGGTGACCACCTCGCTGCCGCCCCGGGCCAGCATCGCCTTCAGCGTCTCCACGGCGCAGCTGGGGAGAGAAGCACCGCGCCGTCACGCCGCGGCACGAGCCGCCCGTGGCCCAAGGGGCGAGCCCGGCACGCGGCAGCACCGAGCCCGGCACGCGGCGGCACCGGGACGGGGGTTGGTGAGGAGGCACCCGAGGACGGAGCGAGCTTCAGCTGGAGCGAGACAAAGCCATAACTCACGGCTACTTCCATTTGCACCGTGACATTTGCCATTAAAGTGATCCAAGACAATAGGCTGAAAAGTAAAGAAGTCCAGAACTGCTTTAAGGAGGGTTTTTTTTTGCATTAATATTTTATAGGTGGGGATTATTTTGCTGCGAGCACAGAGCAACATATGGGAACCATACATTATCCTGTCAAAACAAAACAAATATAAGTAATGGATAAATCTTAGCCTTCAATATGAGCAAGAGGAATGTATTTACCACACACATGAAGAAAACATGATTTAGGAAGGGTGTCTCAACACAAAGGTCTCTCAGCTTACGACTCGGGCGCCTGCAAGTTTGGCTTCTGGAAGGAGAGGGCTGGGCTGCGGTGACGAGGGACGGGGACGTGTAGGGACAGGGCTCGGGGCACGGGCACCCCGGGGCTCTGCAGCAGGACACCACAGCCTCCCTTAATGCAGGACACGCCATCTCCGCTCTCCTGAGTCCAAAGTTGAGAATAAGGATGGAAAATAAGCGCTCACCCACCGCATGCATGGAAAACACACCCCACCACAGCCAGACCTGGAGCGTCTGGTGGCTCTGTGCTGCACTTGTCAGCACCCTGCACAGCAGCCAGGTCTGGGGGTCCCCAGGGACCAGTGCCTCGAGGATGCATTCGCCAAGCAGAGCATCGCCAAGGGCCAAAGCTGAGCATCTGCCCAGGGCAATGCACCAGGAGCAGGAAAGGAGACAAGCACGGAGCAGGGTTGCTTTGCTCCTCGGCACGGACACTTCCAGTGCTCAAAGCACGAGGACCTCTCCATCTGCAGCCACCCAGCACCCGCCAAGAGCCCCAGCAGAAGCTGCCTGGTCCCATGCTGCGCTCACAGCCCTGCACAGTATCGTGGGCGATGCCCAAGCCTGATGTCTGCACCACAAAACCCATCCAGGAGAGCCCACAGACACCCACGGAGGGACATCCAGCTGGAGCCGGCAGTGATGGAAATGGAAAAGCAGCACCACCACCGCGTACCGAGCCAGCTCGCTCAGCTCTGTGCAAAGCCCTGGCTGGAGGAGAGCCCCTCCACGAGCTCTGAGCATCCCTGCACCACGAAGGCTCCAGGACAGCAAGGAATTAGCTGCTAATTAAATAAAACCTTAGGCTGGAGTATCCACCACCCAGAGACCACCACCAGCCACAATTGGTGCAGCGCAGCCCTGCAGAGGCTGCACAAGCCGCAGCAACAACCTGTGCTGGTGCTCAGCAGGTCCGTGCCCATACCTCTGCCTGGCCCCGTGCTCCTGCACTGCAGGAAACCTGCACAAGCCTCAGCACTTCGTGTGCATGCAGGTGAAGCTGTGGCTTTGCCCAAGAAAGCCTCGGTGGGATTTTTCTTGCAGCACAAGAAAGCCTCCGGCAGAGGACAGAGCCCAGCGGGGTCCAGGGACCTTCCCACCAGCTCCGTGGCTACGGATGAGGTCCAAGAGGCGAGGGCACGGCCCCAGCCCGCTGCTGGCTCTCGGGGGCCACCACCCAGCCAAGTCCCCGCTCCCCTCGAGCCTCCCCACGAGCTCCTGGCTCGGTGTCACCGCACCGGGGCTGGGAGCCCGTGGCCAGAGAGCCACCGCGGCGTGGGGCGGCTCCTGCGGGACGGCCCGGCCCGAGCGCTCGCTCGCAGGCTTTGCTTTTTCCACCGTGTCCTATAGACACTTCCTTCCTTTCCAACAAAAGCCTGTGTCTTCCAAACCCTTTTTCCTGCCAAGCTATCATATTCACCTTTACCATCTCTCTTTGGCATTTAAGTATCATGGAGACTCAGAACTCAAAACGCGGACAGGAAATTGCTTTGATATTGTAACCAGCTCCTGGGACGAGGCTGGAATTTCACATCTCGGCGTTTGCTCCGCGCGTTGGACACAGCCTCTTCCCCCTCCATCCATCAGCAATGACTTCATGGCCCCAGCTACCTGCCTGCACCCACGCAGCCGCCGCACGGCCCCAAGAGCAGCCTGCTGGCCCCTGCCCCCGGCCCCAGCCCCTCCTGAACCCAGAGCAGGCAGCACCTGGGACTTGAGAAGCAGCACCGAGAAACCCACCACGGGCACAGCCGTGCCAGCCCCGTCCAGGGAGCTGCAACGAGGGCAGTTTTCCTTCCTGAGCACAGACACCGCGTCCAGCAGCGGGGTGGCCGGGTGCCGGTGGAGCAGAGCGAGTGTCACCAGGATGCCCACGCTCAGAGGAGCCCTGGTGGTGACAGTGGCCAGGGCACCCCCCCAGCACCGGCCTCCCTGCTTCATCCAGCAAGCCCTGGACCAAGCCGGCTGCCCTGCTGGGCACTGAGATGGGGGAGGAAGAGGAGGAAGAAGGCTGCCTCCTCACGGGCTGCAGGGACACGATGGGGGCTCTCCCCTTCCTGCACCGCGGGTACCCAGGAGCTGCTGGCTGCCCCCCGTTTCCTTGCCAGCACATCAGCTTTTCTCACTGCAGGACCCGGGGGCTCCTGCACCCCAAAGGCTCTCTCTTGGGATCAGCGGAGTGCACGTGGACAGGAACTGAAGCCACGGCCGTGGGGCACGCGGGCTCGGCCAGCCCAAACGATGGAGGAGCGGCCACGGCAATAATTCAGCGCGTCCTGGTCTGCGTCCCGAGCGCTGCTCGTAGCCCAGACACTGCTGGAGGAAGAGCAGCGGTTCCTGGCTCCTACGCCTCCTTCCCTGGGAGGCAACCAGTTGCTTCAAGTTTCCTTAAGTCCTGCTCGCGGCTCTGGTGCGGGGTCTGGCTGGGATCTGCCCGTGCCTCTCTTCCAGGAGTCGTTAACGGGGAAGAGCGCGACGAGAACAGACAGTTCTGGACGCACAACCCAAAGCCACAGAGGAAGCAGGGGTGTCCGCTCCGAGCCCGGGGCTCTGTGTGAAGACCCCAAAGCAATGCCCCGAGGGGACAGGACGAGCACCACGGGTGCGGGGAGCTGCCAGCACCACGGGCACAGGAACGGCGGCGGGGCAAGGCGCGCTCCAGCCCTCTCCTCCGACGCATCAGGTTCATTTAATTCAGTTCTAACATGTGGTCTAAATAAAATGCTAATCAGATAGCAGCCCTGCCATCCAGCATAACAACCTGTTTCCACTCATCACATCTCCGGGCTGGAAAAGTCCCCCTCCGAGCGAGCAGGAGCTTTCCACCGCGTGCCCAGCAGACGGAGGGTATTGCTCAGCACAGCCCCGTGGCGAGCAAGCGGCAGCTCCTCGCCCTTGGGACTTGACAAACGAACTGTTGAGCCATGCCGGAGCCCTTTTAACTCCCCGCCACTGTGTTTGGTGTCCCCGTGCGCTCCTCCAGGCTTTGTTTTTCTCCCCCAGGGCTAATAATAGCCTGTAAGAAAACCAAGCCTGCAAAGCAGGGCACAGCCTCCTCCCGCAGGGGAGTCTCCAGACACCGAGCCGACCGAGGGCTTGGCAGGCCCGGCCGTGCTGCAGCACCTCCTGCTGCTGCTGCCTCGGACACGGGCTTGACCCCGGCATCCCCACGGATTTAAAGTGCTTTAAAGCAAGCGTGAGCTGCCGGACCTTTTGCAGCAGGATGAGGGCACCCAGAGCCACGATGGCAGGGCTGCCGTGGCACACGAGCTGTCGGAGGGACGGGGTGAGTGCCGTGCATCGTGCTCACGTCCACGCCAGCTCCACGGGCTGCAGAGATGAGCGTGGCACAGCCCAGAGGTGCAGGAGAGCAGAGCAGCCCCGGCGCTGCTCAGAGGGGCAGGAGCACCAGGATTGAGCCAGGCATGATGCAGGCAGGGGCTGGCGAGCCGGCACCGCACCCTCTGCCCCAGCAGGATGGGGCTCCCACTGCCCCCACACCCAGGGGGTGCAGCCCCACGGGTGAGCCACAGAACCAGAGAACATCCCCAGCTGGAAGGACCCCATGGGGCCACCCTGTCCAAGCAGCCTCCTGCCCACGGACCGGGACACGCTGCAGCAGGAGAGCCCCGCAGCCCTGCGCTGCCTCTGCCCTCACCACTTTGCAGCTCTCCTGGTGCCAAGGCAATGCGGGAAACGAGCAGGGAACTGATGGTGCTCAGCAACGACAGGGATCAATGGCTGGCACAGGACTCGGACCTGGCAGAGGGGTGCCACGACCACATCTTCCTCCACAGGCAGGGCCAAGACGTCCTCTGGGCTCCCCCTTCCCAAGAGGACGGGGGCGCAGGGCTGCGTGCATCAGCCAGCAAAACAACGGGCACCCTTTGGCTCTCTGCTACCCTGTGAGAGCTGCTTGCACAGCCCCTGATGATGAAGAGCCAGCGCTGGGCACAGTCTGGGCTAGGGGAAACCAAACTGCCCAGGTTTTGCTCAAGCTGGGATCACACAGAGACCAAGGAGAGAAGCCCAAGCCACGCAGCCCAGCAAGTGCCGACGTGAGCTCTGCACAGGAAAGGGAGCTGCACTGCCACCGGGATCCCTGCCACCCTACAGGCACATGCGTGCTCCTGGGCTGTAAAGGAGGAGCTGGTTAAAGGCTGGTCCCACTGATTTTACAAAGCCTGAAACCTTGTGCTTACAGCAGCGTGCAGCAGAGCGCCAGCTGGCCCTGAGCAAGGCTGGGGCAGGAGCCCCCGGAGCAGGGGGGAGCCAGCAGCACCCCAAAACACCCCATTACCAGCACTCCTCCTCAGCCACTGGGGCCACCGTGGGCTGAAAGCACCAGCAGAGGACAAGACGTCCGCCGGGCTCAGCACGGCTGCGTCTGCGCGGGGAAGGTGGCGTGGCCCTGAAGTGTTTGCTCGAGCAGCCAGTAATTTGGCATGACTAAGACGTGCCGCAGCCATCGGCTTGACAAAGCCAGAGGCTTTGGTCCTGCCAGCTCCTCTCCTCACCCGAGATGAATTTACCCCCTCTGGCATGCCCAGCCCAGCCCCGTGGAGCCGGCCCCCCCGGGGGCAGCAGCACAAACCAGCACAGCAGGGCCCTGGCGCTGGGGCGCAGGAGCGCGTCGTTAACCGGAGCAGCTCGTTTAACGCTTCCCAATTTAGAGACTCTGCTCGGCGGGAGGAAGCAAAACAAACAGAGCAGACCCAGACCACAGCACCGAGGTCAGGCCTCGGTGCCCGACTCGCCGCGGCCGCCGTGCCGCCTGCCCGCAGGAACGCCGCGAGGGCGCCCAGCTCCACGTGCCGGGTGGCGGAGCCGCCTTCATGCCCCGTACCTGCAGGGATGGAGGCTCCGGGGGGCCGGGCTGAGGCTGCTGCTCCTCCTCTCCCGGCTCTGCAGGCTCTTCGGTAGCTGAACACCCACGGTGCAGCTGACTCGCAGCAGGAGAGTCACAAACAGCGGCGCGTAGAGTCCCAGCACTGCTGCCCCAGACTCCGGAGCAGACATGATCTCATACAGAGCACATGTGGCCTGGAGAGAGAGCGCCGGAGAGGAGGATTAGGCAGGGATCTCCCACACCACGCCGCTATCTGTTGGTAAATAACCCGGGGAGGCAGCAAGAGGGCTGCTGCTCCCTCCCGCAGCCCCGAGCCCAATGAAGCAGTGACATTGAGCACCCGGGCGTCTCCAGAGGGGGAAGGCGAGGCTTGAAGCCCGTACCTGGGGACACGGAGCAGATCCCAGGGCTCGGGTTTTACAGGCAGGAAGACAACACGCACCCTGCTTTTGCACAGCCCCATTCCGGCCAATTTAAAAAGCCGTAATTACACGGCACGATATCCAGGGGTGTTAAAAACAGAGCGGGGAGGGGAGGGGAGGAATGTTTGCTTTCAGCGCAGCCGATCCCGTACCATCTGCATTTGGTTCTTCAGAGGAGGAGGAAATTTTCACAGCTGCTTTACTGCTTAGAAAGCTGCCAAGCTGGGTTTATTTTTCTGAAGGGATAAAATGCAAAGTGGTCTCCCTTGAGGATGGACACCTGAGAGGCTTTTTACGAGCCTGTGGATTAGCTCTAATAGGCATTACACAGCGATGCGTTATTTCCAGAGTCCACGCCTGGCACAACCCCCCCGAGCCAAGGAAATGAAAAAAGCATTCCAGGTGTTGGGACCGGCACCCTCGAGGGGCTGGGGACGGGACAGGGCCTGCAGCAGGACACTCACGGCCAGGGGCAGCGGCGTGGCGATGCGCTCGGACCCGCTCCCCAGCAGGAAGCACTTGCTCTCCTTGTACGGGACGTCCCTGTTCACCTTCTCCAGGAGCTGCTCCAGGATCTGCGAGGTGAGGGTGGGCTCGGCGGCCAGGGACCTCCACATGGCACACGTGTGGCTGCAGGGGAGCAGAGAGGGGAGAGCTGTGTTGGTGCCCTGCTCCGAGGGGCAGTGACCACCAGCCCCCTCCCCACGCCAGCACCACCTTCACCGCAGGGCGAAGAGAGCCCAGGGGGTGCAAACTAACGAGGAAAGCCCCGGTGAGAGACCCGTAATGGGTGGCTCACAGCAGCTCCAGGCACTTTGAGCCAGGGGAAGCACGGCCAGTGCCTCCTGTGCCGTGCTCAGCCCAAACCCTCAGGGCTCTCTTACTACCAGCACCCAGAGGGGTCCCGCTTCGCCCCGCGTGGTTTGCAAGCTGCCTGCCCTGGTAGAAACAGAGCAGGGCTTATAAATGAGGCATAGGAGAGCCTCTGCTCAAGGGGAGGTGTCCTGCTCTGTACAGCAGCAGCGAGCACCCAGCCACGCTCGGCTCTCTGGGGCCAGCTCTGCTCGTTCGCGCTGCTCGCGCCTCTAAGCCCAGCGAGCCCTCGGAAAAGCAGCTCCCGCAGCAAGTGGACGTGCTGATCCGTGAGCGCACAAAGGAAATTCCAGCAGGGTCTGATTACTGGGGTAAGGAGCCAGAAGATTAGCTGCAGCTTAAGCGAAAGCTGCTCCGAAGCCCCAGCGCTGAGAGCACGTGCAGGCGCCGGGCCACCGCGGCGGAGCCGGGCGGTACCTGTCGAACGGCAGCGCGCTGCCCAGGAGGCTGGACACCACCACGCTCTTGTGCTGGGAGGCCAGGATGTAAACCGTCTGCTGGGCAGCCTTCCTGACGTGCTCCTCGTCCACCTCCTGCAGCTTGCTGTGGATGATGCTCATGATGTCGGGCACCTGAGGGAGGAGGAGATGGCGGCGTCCAGCTGAGGGCCAGGAGGTGCGAGCACACGGGGTGACCACGGGACGCCCCTGCAGACGGGGGATGTGTCCCCCCCTTCCCCTCCATCGCAGCAGGGCTTCAGCAGATGATCAAGGGGCAGACAGACCACCAGGAGGGCAGCCACTATGGGCTGGGGGAGGCCTCACCGCTCACAGGGCGCATGCAGAACCTCTGTGAGGCCAGGACAAGGATCCCCCGGGGGTGTCCCCCTGCCACGCAGAGCCAGGTGACACCGCCGAGCGCCCCAGGGCAAGGAAGACCCAACGAGGGTGCGCCCAGCCCCTGCGCCGCAGCCCCCTGGCCCGGTGCTCGTGCTAAACCCCAGCCCCACCGCGGCTGGTTAGAGGAGCTCAGCGAGCAAGTTCCTACGAGGAACTCAAGCTGAACGCAGGGAGACACCTCGGCACTCGCTGCCGGCTGTAAAACGCACGTTAAGACAAATAGGAAGTTCATGCACAGACCAGGCCTGGCAGCAAATTCCAGAGATTAAGTGCAGAGCAGCAGAGCACTCCGGCCCCAGCTGCGCGCGGGTCTGCCCCACGGACTCCGGGGCTTAGCATCAGTTCAGGTTTCAGGATCTGGGCTGGACTGGATCTGACCAAAAGGTGAGTCATGTAAGCTGGAGCAATCCCACGTCGGAGAGAGGCTAATAGGTAGCGAACAGGACTTTAGCAGAAGCTCTAGTGCAAAAGCAAGCCTGAGGAGCGGCTGGAGACCCGGTGTTTCCAATTACCGCAGGAGAAAGGGGGAGCTTAGCCCTCAAGGTAGTGGATTAGACAAAAAAGCCTTCTGTGTCCAGCACCTCTAAGCCCTGCAAGCATCCAGACTGGCTTCCCAGCCAGGAACCCCGGGCTCCCCCAGAGCTTGCAGAGGTTTCACAGGGAGCCTGAGCTCTTCTGGTAAAGTGAGCTCCTCTGAACTCCTCAACTCGAGCGAGAGCCAGAACGGAGCCGGCCTCGCCAGCAGCCACCGCCTCCACACCGCACCGCAGCCTCCCCGGCCCGTGAGGACGCGGGAGGAGAGCGCACACACACGTGCCCGGGGGAAGCAGCAGTGGTCAGGAGCAACAGCCCCGAGGAGCTCAGAGTGAGTGCTCCTCTGGCCAGAAATGCAACAGCAACGATCGATAGCAAGTCCCTTGGGACGGGTGTTAAATGCCTCCCCCCTTGTGCTGGGCATCACGCTGCTGCCCCTGAGCGCAGCACCCCGCCTGTACCAGCACAGCCATCACCCCGCAGTCCGGCTGCAGCTGGGGCCACAGTTATAGGGCTGCGTACGTGGTAAGGACACCGGGCACCAAGACCCGGCCAGGGCTGCCCCTCCGGGGCTGCATTCGCCCCCGAGGCCGGGCACAGCTCACCTTCTCCTGCAGGACGCTCCCGCGCTCCTTGAGGAGGGAGTTGATCATGACGGTGGCTGCTCGGGAGCAGTTCTTGTCGGGGTCTGCCAGCCCCTCGAACATGGCCAGCAGGAGGCTCATCAGCTGGTCCGGGGGGACGCGCTTCCCGACCACCTGGAGGAGGGCGAGCGGAGTTAACGATGGGTTTCTGTGGCTCTTGGAGCAGGTGGCAGCGTGGCTGCTCTGTGGCATGGAGCCCTGAGGGAGCACCAGCCAGGGACAGGACAAGACCCCCGTGGAGGCAAGAGGCTGCCAGGGGTTCCCCTGGGATGGGCTGGGACAACCTAATCACACCAGTAACCCCGCTCCAGCCACCACCCTGAGGACGGTCCCCAGGTCTCACCCAAGCTGCGGGTGGGACAATCGGCAACAAGGTTGGTAGGAATGAGGACCCCCAGAGCCACAGCATCTGGAGGATAACAGCTCTGCCAGGACAAGGGATTACCAGCTCCTCTACAGCTACGAGCCCTCCTGGAGCAGTGCCTGCAGAGATCTGCACAGAAGGGGCCACCAGAGCTCACCCTCTCAGGAGCAGGGTGAGCACCCCTCCATCGCCACCAGGCCCAGATGCTGTCCCCATCGTTCAAATTGCAGTGGTTCGAGCCACATTTGGACCAGTGACTGCTTTACCAACACCAGCACCACGCTGGGAAGGCACCGGGAACCACCACGTGCTGCAGCTGGACACAGCAGCGACGGGGACTTGAGGGCTGTGCTGCAGCCAACAGCTCCCAACGAGGAGCACAATGTGCTCGAGTCTCCATCCCGGAGCACCCTGGGGCCCCGTGCAGGTCTTATGGGGCTGAGACAGAATCCTCCCCATCAGCGTGTAGAGGGCAAGGACCAAAACCACCTGCACTAACTCAAGGTGAATTTTTGGTGCTAGTGCTGGGAGTGCAGATGGTTAAAGCTGCACACCAGACCCCTGAACGGATGCACTGAGCCACAGCACAGCGCACCCCCGGAGCACCTGCATGGATGTCCTTGTTGGGACCCTCGTGCCCAGAGAAAACCAGCAGCTTCCCCACAGGGTGAGATGCTCTCAGCATCCCCTGGGCTGCCCAGGAGATCCGTGCAGCAGGGCAGGAGAAAAGCGCAGTGGTTTGGTTCCTGGGGTGATGCTGGGGCTCCCCGGCAGCCCTCGCCCCACATGGCTGTTTGGAACCGGCCAGCACCCCGCGGACACCGGGGCCGTGCTGGATGTGCCCTGCCTTACCATGGCAATGTTGTGGCAGGTATGGAAGAGGACGGTGAAGTCGGGCTCCTCCAGGCCTTTCTTCAGAGCCTTCAGCCCCTCCACCATCTCATCCGTGTGATCCCGGGCAAACCCTGCGTTCAGAGGCAGCGTTCAGTTCGCAGCCTTCCTCGGGTTTTACACCCAAAACGCTGCAGAGCGCTGGGTTTTGCTTGCAGCTGGCCAACTTTTCAGGGAGGAGCTGAGGAACCGAGGCTGCTGCCTAGGACCAGAGGTGCCTGCCCTGCAGGGACACACTGCTCGCAATCACAGGACCGAGCCAAAGCCCCCCCCCGGCACTGCACGGGCTCTGCTTCCCCTCCGTGCCTGCGCTCGCAGCATCGCAAGGGGAGGACTGACCTCTCCCGGCGAGAGGAGGAAGCCCAGGCCGAGTTTGGCTCAGGAACCTGCTCCAGCTGCGCTCCAGCATTTCCAAGGGCTTTCAACACCCAGACAAACACGAGCCCTTCACCCATGCGCCCCCCACCCCGCTGCCGGCCCCCCTGCAGCGATCGGCACTTGCAGGTCCCCCGCCTTCAGCGGACGGGGTCCGCACCCCCTGCCCACGCGCCCACCTTCGTAGCACAGCTGGATGTAGAGCAGGCAGTAGACGCAGTCGACCGCGTGCTGGCGAACGCTGGGCAGGGAGTCGGAGCAGCGCGGGGAGAAGAGCGCGATCAGCACACCGAGGTTGTAGAAGGGGACGACGGTCTGCGGGGAGACAACCGCAGCCGTGCTGGGTGCAGGGAACCCAGCGCCCACCCCAGGAGGGGCACGCACCCGATGCCAGTGAGGTTGGAGGGCAGCGGGGAGGTGATGCTCGAGCACCGCGTCCACTTACGCTGACGTTCAGTTTGCCCAGGTAGAAGTCCAGCAGGGCAGCGCTGATCTCGACGGCGCGCTGGCGCTCCTGCTCCTTGTTAGACTTGATCCAGGGCCCTAAGTGCTGTGGGGAAAGGCGTCAGAAAGGAGGGCAGGAGCTCAGCCACCCTCGGCACGCAGTCGTGCCCAGCACCGAGAGGACAGGGACTGGAGGACTCGTGTCACACAGAGGAGTGAGGACTGCAGGCTGCACTTACCGCGAACATGTCCTGCAGCCCGTGCGGGGTCAGGTTCCTCTGCAGGAGGCTCTTCAGCAGGTCTTTGAGGGCACTGAGGGTGTCACCATACAGTATCTGGGGAGGAAAGGCTGATTACAGGCTCTGAGCCCTGCACCACATCCCGGAGAGCCAGGCTGGGCACGTGAGGATCTGGGCATCTGGTGCTGGGTGCCAAAATGCAGCCACCTCTGGGCTGGGAGGAAAAGGCAGCAGGGACTGCTGCCCAGTTTGACAAAGCCACCTTAACTGGAAGCACTGGGGCATGTAGGAAGGGTTAGCACCACGTGGCTGCAATCAGCACCATGTGCCAGCACCTCGCCAGAGCGGAGCCCACCAGCACAGATGCTTCAGAGCACGCTTTCCAGAAGGGAATTTGGTCCTTCTCCCACCTGGGGATAAATTCCAGCAAGCCCAGGCTGAACGAGCCCTTTGAAGACGCTTATAGTTTCCTTCCGGGACTTATTTTGGGACAAACTCCAAAAAAATAAAAACTACAAAGCTTCACGGGGGCGGGCGGGCGGGGAGGAGGAAAGGATTATTAACGTCAACGTTTCAGCCAGGTGCCTGCACACAGGAGCAGGGGACGGCCAGAGCCCAGCTCCCGCTCCGCAGCTCACCTTGGAGGAGCCGCAGCAGCAGCAGGCGATCCTGCGGAGCAGGGGCTGCTCTGCAGCCACCCGGCAGCTGCAACAACTTCATTAGCAGCATGTTATTTTCATTCATTAAGCACTCAACCACAACTGAGAAGCAGCTGCAGCCTTTCAAAAGCTGGTTATGTAAAGGCCCCTTCTACCCTGCAGGGTTTCCAGGATCATTTGATTTTTTTCCTCGAGGGACTTCATGCTCTTATTAGCAGCATTTGGGCTTGCTGATAAGCACATATTTTCTCACTTGCTATCAGTGCGCAGAAGGGCCAGGCCTTTTCAGGAGATAACTGAGCAGAGGAAATGGTGCAGCTCGCTTCCCCCGAGGTGCCCAGCTGAATTGCAAGCAGCCTTTCCCACGGCCGGGCTGCAGCCGGGGGGGTGCTCGGGCAGCCAAAGGGGGGGGGCACGGGCCCGTGAAGGCGGCTGGGGCAGCGCTCGGAGCGAACAAAGCCGCGCCACCCCGCTGTGCCACGCCAGCAGGGCAGCTCCCCGCGCCCAACCCGCACCTCCTTGTGCAGGGCATCGCTGCTGATCCCGTCCCTCTCCGGCCCGGGGTCCGGAGGCAGGGCGAGCACGCTGGCGAGGCAGGTGTCGATCAGCTCCGTGCGGTCGGGGTCGCTGAGGTGGGGCTCCAGGACGCTGCTCCGCAGGTTAAGGAAAGGGCACCGAGTGCTGCAGTGGGGTAAGGCAGCACCGGGGGTTTTAACGTGAATTCCTGCTGACCCGGCTCCGTGCTCGGTGGCACCAGCTTCGGTCAGAGGCAGGCAGGGCGCTCTCAGTATCTGTGTCAGGGCTGTGACGCGTTCGGGTATTTTTAACCGTGGTGCAGAAGTCAGCTTTGCGCAACGGAGCGCGCGGTGCCCTTGGCTCTGCGCTGCAGAACGGTCGCTGCAGAGCCCAGCAGAACCCAGCCCAAGGGCAGTGGTGAGCTGGCGGCCGCACGAGCCAGGCTGCTGAGCGTGACCGTGCTGGGAGCCTGCACAAAGCTCTGCCACCAGACCCACGGGGCAAACGGGAGCGCGGGGCGAGGCTCCGCGGGGGAGCACGGCCCCGGCTTCCCCCAGAGGAAGGATACACCAGGTAAGTGCAGGTGACCATCGCCCGCTGGCGAACCGGCGTCCGCATGGCATCCAGAGGTTCTGCTTTGATGAACTCCTGCAACAGAGCAAGGGGACGGTCACATCCACCCCCTGCCTGCCCCGGACACGGGCCAAGCTCCGCAGCGAGTGCTGGCCCAGCGCGGGCAGGGTTTGCTCTCACCACCATCTGGGCCACGAGCTCAGCTTTGCGGGAGAAGACGAAGTCCCCGCACTTCCCACCGTTGTAGATGGCTTGGCTGATCATGCAGATGCTCCGGATGAGGCACAGCTTCAAGGTCAGGTCCTGAGCACAGAAGGCAGGGTGAGAAGCCAAGGCCAGGTTCCCTGCGCAGCCCTGGCTCACCAGCCCACCCAGCACCGGTGCCTCCCCAAGAAAACCAGTGCCCAGGCTGGGCACGACAGCCTGGTCTGTGCTGCTCCCGGCACGTGTGCTCGTTCCCCGCTGCTCCTCGTCCCCATCCCAGGCTCTGAGTGACCAGGGCAGCTCTGAGCGACCCGGTGCCCCCAGGTCTATCCCTCCGTGGCGCAGCAGCACCCTGAGCACAAAACCCCAAAGAGGCAACTCCGGGAGGTGAAGCCCTGCACCCCACATCCCTCCTCCACTGCTCTTTGTCCCGAAGGAAGCGGTGCCCATCCTGGACATCCAGGCTCTGGGTCCCCCCGGGAAGCCTGGTGGGCTGTGACCCGTGGAGCAGGGGCCCACCGGTCACGCTGCCTGCCCACCAGCTCCTGCCCGGCCCGGGCTGTCTGCGGGATTAACGGCCCCAGGAGAGCAGCGGGGCCAGGGGGCGGGCAGCCTGCCTTCGGAGCCAGGAAATGGGATAATGGCTATTAAGGCCTCTTTATGCTCCTGGACGTGCGCAAGCTGAGGCAGGGCCCCTCGCCCCAATTAAAAGGCGCTCCCCTCGTTCCAGCCCCCCGCGCCCCTCGCCCAGCTGAGCCCGGCAGGCGGGGGCCGAGCCGCGGCGTCCCCGGCGCGCGCGGGGGCAGAGAGACAGCAGAGGCTGTTAGTGCCAGCAGGAGCCCAGAAGGAAAACGCATTAGTGGAGCCCAGAGAAGGAGTCTGCGGCCTGACAGCTTAACTTCAACTTGACAAATGCCATTTTTGTTGTGCAGCCTTTAAAATACGTAAACGCACGTACCAAAATACAGCCCCTCCCCCCCCCCCCCAGGACAGCGATCTGCGTTTTAATATCCGATTGATTGATTGATTGAATGATTGTTCCGGGGGGGAAGCAGGAAAATGAGTTCAGGGAATTTTCCCTGAGCTGCGGGCTGCAGCTGGGTCTCTCGAGTCCCCAGGCGTCCCCGGCACAGCGCCTGTGGGGGGAGGCGGGGGCTGCCCTCGCCGTGGGCAGGGGGTCGCACACCGCTCCGCACAGAGCCAGGAGCACCCTGGGCACGGCCCCGCTGCCCACGGCTGCGAGCACAGACCCTGAACCTGGCCCCAAAAGAGCTCCCGTGGTGCAGGCAGAGATCCTGCATGAGCGTGTCCCTGCGAGCTGCAGTGCTCCGGGAAGGGCCGGGGCAGGACGGGCTGCAGGCAGCTGCAGGAGGCTGGTGCAGCCTTTGGGCAGCTCAGCTTCTCACCCCTGCAGTGAGACATTTTCACCTACTCCTCCTGTCCTGCCAGAAAGGCATTTTTGCTTTCCCTCTGCAGTGCATTTTGGCACTTCCAGGCAATGGCCCCAGCAGCGGGGTCCTGCCCGTGGAGCCCCGGGTGAGGAGCAGCAGCTCCTGGGGCTGTCCCCAGGTCCCCAGGGGCAGGGCACCACTGCTGCGAGCGCAGCCTGGGGCTGCTTCTGAGGGGAGCCCAGAGCAAGAGGCAGGCAGAGACAGCAGGAAAGAGCAGAGAGGAGTTCAGATTTAACGCCTCACACTGTACCTTGGTTTCTACCTTTATTCCCAGAACCTGCAAAACAAGACATGGGCAATGCCCGAGTGAGCACACGCTGTGTTAGAGGACCTCCTCCAGGGCTGGCCGCAGGGCACCCAGAGCAGCCTGCCTGCCCCAGCCCTCTCCGGGGAGCACGGGGCATCCCGACGGCTTACCTTGGTGTTAAAGTACTGGAAGATGTTCTTCAGGATGTCTGCTTCGATCCGGGACAGCACCAGCTCCTTGGGTGCGTGAACAGCCACAAAGCCGTAGCACAGGATCAGGGTGCTCTTTATTTTCTCCACTTCGTTGTCGCTGCGGTCCTGTCACAGCAGATGAGCGAGTTAATTGCTGGGGGGCCCAGGGCCGGCTCCTGGGGGCTCTGCCCGTCAGCTGAAGGTACCCCTGGAAGCCAGGGCCCCCCTTTCAGTGGTTTCTGCTCCCCACCCTGCTGCTGGTGGTGGCTGTGCCTCCCAGAGCCCCGCTGGAGCATCAGGTGTGCGCGCGAGCTGTGCTCACAGCACGTCGCTGCCCGAGGCACGAGGCCCCATTTGCCATCCAGCATTAATCACTGCAGCCCTGCAGGGAAGGCACTCACACCCCATACTGGCCAGGTTATTTTGGTAACCTGCTGTTAAGCTGCCGTGCTAGGAAACCGCACTCACCGCCCCATTAACCACCGCAGCCGAAAGGCTTCACGCTCCCCGTCCCCATGGAGCTCGCAGCAGCCTCCCTCTGCTCCAGGAGCAGGGCTCTGGCTGCCGGGCTCTGGCCATGTTTCTGTGGAGGGCCAAGGTCTCCTCTGTGCCCACGCAGTGCTAATCCCACCCCTCAAGCACCCAGGCTGAGAGTCTGGGAATTAAAACAGCCTCTGGGACAGAAAGTCAGAGGAAAGGCTCGTGCTTCCATCGATGCTCCCATCCCTGGGGGAACGCACGGCTGCAGGAGCCCTGTGGGATCCATGCCCACCGCTGATCTGTCGGCAGCCCCACACGGCACCAGGGTGCCCTGACGGATTCAGCAGCCAAGCTGCAGCTCACCCGAGCCCACCCAGCGAGCCAGCAGCCTCCCTGCGACCCGACCCGAGCCTGCAGGAGCACGGAGCTGAGAGCTCGGAGACGGAGCCAAGCAGCCCCAGTGCCAAGAGCCCTCTCCGGAGGGGCAGAGGGCATTCCAGCCCCGTGCCGAGCACACCGAGGCAGGAAATTAACTCCTCTCCAGAGCACAGCTCCAGCAGGAGCTGCATCTGAAGAAGCCTGCACATCCCCTTCGCTGCAGGCTGTCCCGGGGGGGCACTTTGGCTCCCTTACCTTGAAGATACTGAACAGTCCCACAGATTTCTTGAAGACATCAGACCTAACAAAATCCTCCAGCTTGGCCAGGGTTTCCTCCAGGTGATTTATTGCACATATCCCAAAGCAGGAAGCGAGTCCCTGGAGGAAGCGGAGAAAACACATTAGCAGAAAGCTATTAATTCACCGGCCCCGACTGACACTTGAAAAGAGCCCGATTATTGGTTTAATTCCAAACATCTGAGCCGTGCCCAGCTGAGCGCAGCCCTGGCAGCCAGCGCTCCCCTCTCCCGGGGCAGGGACACATCTCCAGGGGCCGTGGGGCTCGTAATGCTGGGTGACCCAGCTGGGATGCGGCTCGAGGAGCTTCTGCAGGGGCAGGAGACGCGGCACGCTCCAGCAGGCAGACGCGGCAGCTCCGTGGGATGCAGGAGCCCGGTCAGGAGCTGGCCGGAGCTGGGAGCGGGGCTCAGCAGGTCCTGCCTCTCTGCCACGGCCTCCAGGAGGTCTGGCAAGCTGGGCCGAAACTCCATAAACAGTTTATTCAAGAGCAGCCCTCGGCAGAGCTGTGTAAACTGGAGGGAAGCCAGGCACCATTAGCTCGTGTTTGCGCTGCTCCTGGAGGCAGCTGCGTGGCGGGGCCGCGCTCAGCGCTGCGAGCTCGAGCAGGGCAGCGCCGCGCGGTGGTCCCGGTGGTCCCGGCTGAGCGTGGGACCCCGGCTGGGGAGCACAAGGAGCTGGAAGGAGCATGGGGTCGGCCAGCACCACTGGGCTACAGCACCGGGACAGCCACAGAGCGGTGCCCAGAGCATTCAGGCAGCGCAGGAGGGGCTGAGCTGAGGAAATGCTGCAGGTCACGCGCAGGCAGGTGACCGAGCTGGAGCCTGCCCAGGACGGGCAGAGCAGCAGCACCAGCAGTGACAGCAGTGACAGCAGCACGCCTGCGGTGAGCAGAGGGGCGAGGAGGGACAGGGATGTCACCGAATTGCCCCTGGGCAGCCAAGAGGGGCTGCAGCCTTGGCCACTTGGAGCAGCCCCCAAGGGGGGGAGGCCCTGCTGCAGCCCCCAGCTCTTGGGCTGGAGCCCGGAGGAGCAGAGCTGGGTCCCTCCCCTGCAGAGCGGTGAGGATGGCTTGAGAAACAAGGAGCAAGAGCTCCACCCGAGGGGCCCTGCTGGGTTTGCACACCCAGACACACGACGGGGCCGTTCCGACTCCTAATTAAACAGCTGCTGCCAGAGAAGGGCACTCAGCCCCTCTGGCCCCACGCGAGCCAGGCCAGCACCTCCTGGCATCTCCTGGGGTGCAGGTTTAGCTCCCTGAACCTGCAGGGCCAAGGAGGCAGCAAGAGTCAAAAATCCCTTTTGGCAGCAGGCAGCTGCAGGCTGCCTCCCCCCGTTTTTCTCTGCCCGTTTCCGCAGGAGCTGCGGCCGTGCCCTGCAGCCACCCCCAGGCAGGGGGACCCGAGAGCTCAGCGCGGTGGCTGCGCCCCTGGCACAACCCCTCTCACCTCCCTTTCTGCCTCCTCGTGGTATCTGGCTGTTTCCAGGAGCTCCTGGAGCTGCTTTTGCACCAGGTCCTTGCTCACACACGCCCCGAGCGTCGTCCCGATGCATTTGTAGAGGAAGTTCTGGAGGAGCAAGAGGCAGTCACAGACCACGAAGCCCCTGCAGGGGGACTGAGCTCGGTCCCACCAAGGCTCCTCCTCGTGGCACCCTGCAGCCTCGTGCCCTCGGTGCAGGGCAGAGCTCGGCCATAAGGAGCTGGGACAGCGGGTGACACCGGGGTGCACCGGGACAGACGTCCCCTCACAGAGCAGTGCCCAGCCCGAGGGAGAACCCCCCCAGCTCTGCGCCCAGCCTGACATCAGCCGGGCATCAGAACGAGCCTTTAACAGCAGGGGCACAGAACTGGAGACAAACTGAGGACAAGGGTTGGTTCCAAGCCTGCCCAGCTGCTCGCTGACCTCCCCTTGCTCCTCTGCCCACTCTCTGTGAGGTGCCAGCAGCACGATGCTTTGGGGACATCGCGTGCCGGGCCAGCCCTGCCCATGGCAGCAGCCCCCGGTGAGGACCGTCCCTGCCGGCCCCTCGAGGCCCTGCAGTCACCTTCTCCAGCGGGAAGCCGTTGTAGCAGTTGAGCTGCCTGCACATCTCCGTGACGAAGTGGCAAATCCACGTGTTGTCCGAAACAGCCGCCAGCGTCTCCTGCAGGAACTGCGGGCGAAGGCGCCGTCAGCCCAGAGGGGCGAGGGCAGGGCAGCGACACGGTGGGTCCGTGCTGGAGGTGCCCCCAGCCCAGAAACGTGCCCTTCTCCCCCCCCAGCCACATCTCCTCCAAGAACTGCCCCCAGGTCACGCTGCCGCCTTGCGAGGAGCGGGACGAGCCGTGCCCGGGTTTAATTGCTTCTCCGTGCCCTATTTTTGAGGCTCTCCAATTAAGTGGGGAGACACACCTGGGACCGGTGTTCTCTGACCCACCAGCAAGCCTGAAAGCTCATTTTTAGCTTTCCCTGCAGCACTGCAAGGCACACCCTGCTAACCTGCATCTCTGCTTCTGAAGGGACGGGACCCGACAGCAGGTGACAGCCCCACCACCACGGTTTGGGTGAGGAAAGGCAAACACCCGCCTGCCCCGCTGCAGCTCAGCTCCAGCTGCTGCTGTGCCATGCACACAGCCTGGGCAGGCTCAGGGGGCACGGGGCTGGCTCCAAGTCACCCTCCCAGCACCCCATTGCAGCACAGAAACCCTTACCAGGAGCAGCTTCTCTTCCCACTCCTTCTGGCACAGGCACTTCTCTGTGTTCTCTAGGAGGAAAGCACATTTCTGCCCTCATTTCTCACCCTCGCGGAGCGCCACACAGCAGGGCAGCCAGCTCTGCCCGTGCTGCGGGAACCCCACAGCCACTTCTGTCCTGCACGTGCCACAACGGGGCTCACAACCCGAAACAGGGACTCGTGGTAGGAATTAGTGGCACCAGGGCGATTAACGGCCCTATTAAAATAGGGAGCACTCCTTCAAGGAGCTGCAGTACGCCGAGTCCCACGGCACGGGGGCAGCACCCCGCTCCACTCCTGGCTGGCAGCAAGCCCCAGCAGAGGCTGCAGCCCCCTCCTACCTTCGATGTGCTCCACCAGGGAAGGGACCCTCTTGCTCCAGAGCTGCTCCAGCGCGGGGTGGACGCTGTACTGCAGCACATGCAGCAGGCGCAGGGCAGCCGCCCCCCGGCAGTCTCCTGCGTACGGCTGGGAGGATACGACCTGGGGATCAGGGGGAGAACAAAGCGTTGGTGCAAAGAGGGTAACGGCAGGGTGCGAGGCAGGTAGCACGAAATAAAACGCAGGAATGGGACACTGGGAAGTGATGGAGCTCTACGCCTCGGTGATTGATCTCTAAACCACAGCTTTCTCCTTTTGCTCCAGCTGTCAATTGGAAGGTTGTCAGGGGAGAGCCTCTCTCCAAACCCTGCACCCTTCTGTGGGCGAAGGGAAGAACGCATTTCTCACTCCTCCAGGGGCTGAGGAGTTCTCCAGAGCCCTGTGAGAGCAGCGTGAGATGCGTTCTGCAACACGCCCAGCTCCTGGGCTGTGCTGTCCAAGGGGAGCCCGAGATGTCACAGCCTGGGGACAGGGCTGCACCAAACCCTGAAGGACGTGGGTCCGGACACCTCTCCCCGCAGCATCCGCCTGCCTCTTTGCAGGGCACAAGCTCCTTCCCTACGCCGTGAGGGTGGGCACCCTCCTGGATGTGCCCCCAAAGAAAAGAGGGAGCGCTCTGCCTGCAGGCCACTCACCAGCAGCCGTGTCGTCAGAGCGTAGGGCGAAGGAAGATTTCCTACAAGGAAAAGGAAAAAAGCATCAGAAGGCATCTCCCACCGAATGCCCACAGCAGACTGGCACCTCTCCCGCGTGCAGACATCCACAGGGGGTAAGGCTGGTACCCACCGTTCAGGTCGTATCGGATGAGGGAGGCGTTTTCCCCCTCCTCTTGCTTCTTCATGGCCAAGTACATGAGGCTCTTGCAGAGGGGGGTCAGGGCGTTGGTGAACTGTACCGGGGTCACAAACTCCAAGAGGTACGGCCACAGCACCTGCAAGGGGGGAGCACGGCACTGCTGGTGCGGGGCACCCACAGAGAGCCCGGGGTCTGGAGGGAGAGGAACTGGGAACACCGGGGCCAAGCCCCTTGTGCTGGGGGGCAAAACCTGCAGCCCTTTGGGCACTGCTCTCCTCCAGGCAGGGAGAGAGGCGAGTGCTGAGCTCTGGCAGCACCAGAGCGCCAGTACCAGCACTGCTGCCTTGCTCCAGCCCTAGAGGAGCCCATGGGGCACCCCCTCCAAGCACAGCTTTCCGGGGGCAGCCTCCCTGCCCAAATCTCTGCCCTGCATCCAGCAGGGAGGGGACGGTGGCAGCAGCGCCTGCAGCGTTACGGGGCTGTGACAGCCCACCCTGGCATGCAGAGGGGGTATCCCGTGTGTCATATGGGCTGTGCAGGACACGCAGGGCTCTCCACCGACCGCCCCAGTGGCGGAGACACCCACGCAGACTCACGTTGTTCATCCTGTCCACGGTCGTGCTGAGCAGGAAGAGGGTGTTGACGCTGATGCTCTGCACGCTGTCGCTTGTCAAGTCGTCAGCATCCAGCGGCTGCTTCTTGGGCTGCTGGGAGAGATTGAAAGCACAGGTCAGCACGGGCACTGCTCAGAGCCACTCTGCAAGCACATCTCTCAGCCCCACAAGATGCTGCGCCAGGCAAACCCAGAAGCCTGCTGGCTCCAGCCTGCCCAGCACCCCGCGGGACCCTTACCGCCTCCGAGGGCAGCGCGCACTGGCGGACCAGGTACTCCATCATCGCCTCGCCGCCGGGCTGCTCCAGGTAGCCGTGGTGAGCCATGGCACTGATCACCTGCACCACGGCACGCTTCACCTGCACGGGTACGGGAGGAGAGAGGCTGCGGCGGGGGCTCTGCCTGCTGCAGGGTCCCCATCACAGCCACCCCGTGCTTTCCTCCCCCTGGCAGCAGGGAACGTGGCACCACAGCGGGGTTGGAGCCTGCAGCTCGCCACGGGGACAGGAGCCCACAGCCTCATGCCATGCTGTGAGTGGTCCCAAAGCAAAGTTTGGGCTTGGAGCACCCCGTGGCCACAGGGGCTGCGTCACCAGCAGCTGGGCGCTGGGTTTGGTTCCCCCGGGTGCTCCAGGCAGGGCCATGCTCACAGCAGCGCTGTCCCCACCAGGAAGGGAGCCCCGTGGCTCAGATGTGCTCTCGGCACGGGGCAGACAGAAAGCCAGTTGTGACATGCTCCCCGTTTACTGGGAGGGCACGCTCTGGGCACGCTGTCAGACCTGCTGAAAACCCGGCCCAGGGGATGGGTGAGCAAGAGGAGGCAGCTGGGGACGGCCGGGCTGGCAGAGGCAGGGCCCTGGGAACACCTCAGCCCCGAGGCACACGCAGAGGAGCAGACTGCTCACCTTGTCATTGCTGTCCTGCAGGGGGAGTTTCATAGACGAAAGAATAAAGGGCTTTTTAATCTCCATTTGGGAGGCTGCAAAAAGAAGAGAAGAGTCTCTGAGGCTGGTGCTGCCGAGAACGCAGCCCCTGGTGCCCAGCATCCATCCCCCTGCCCCTTCCCAGCCGGCTGGGCTATCAGGATGGCATCATCCTCATCATCCTCCTCCTCCTCTTCCTCCTCCCCACCCCTGCAGCCAGGGAACAGGGCAGTGGGCAGGAGGAAGGGCCCAGCTCCACACCCCTCTGCCCCCGCAGCACTCACGGGCGCTGTTGATGATCTGCCTCATGATGAGCAGCGTCCCCACGCGCGTCCTCTCGTTGCTGCTCTCCAGCTTCGGGAGGAGGAAGGCCAGCACGCGGTCAGGGAAGGAGCAGGCTGCAGGAGGACACAGCGGCTGTCACAGGCGTGCTGCACCCCGGGGTGGCACAGCCGGGGGATTTGGGGTGCAGCACCACACCCCGAGGAGCGCCCTGCCCTGCACCCCGATGTGCCATGGGGGCTGCATGCCTGCTGCACCAAGCCCTGTGCTGTTCAGAAAGCACCAGTGCTGCTATCCCAGCTGGTTAGGGTCCTGGGGAAGTGGCTGTGCCACCCCATGGGCCCTATAAACGGCCCAGCCTGCTCTTCACCCCCAGACTTTATGCTCTCGGGTGCCTCCGGCACAGTGCCTGAGCTCTCCGGCACGCTGAAGGAGTTTAATTTATGCTTCCAACAAGTGCTGCCCCGCCTGTCAAAACATTTTGATCGTTAAAAATAAAACCAGTCTGCAGCTGCCGGAATTGGAGCAACGCTCGTGGGCTTTGGAGCGGTGCGGCTGGGGAAGGAAGGGCTCGGGGACGGGGCAAGCTGCGGATCTTAGCCATGAAGATCCTGCTACCCGGCTCCGTGCCCGAGCCCTGCAGGAGGACGTCACCCAGGTGTGACCCAGCAGCAGCCTGCCACACTGCTGCACTTCTTCTGGTGGTCGCACGCCTGCCTGTGCCACCGTCACCCTGCCCGGGGATGTTTTGGCGAGCTGGGGGCAGCTCCAGCCAAGGAGCTCCGTGCCCAGGAGGGAACAAGCTGCGTTGTGTTGTGTTGTGTGTGATGCTGCTGTCACCAAGGGCAGCACTGAGGAGGACAGAGATGCATCAGACTGCCTCTACTGCCCCTCGGCTCCGACCCACGGGCATGGCACACTGCTGAAGGGGCCCTGACAGAGTTCAAGAGGTTCTAAAGGAAGGGCTGAAACTGAACCAGGCTCTTTGCAAAGGTCCCTGCAAGGGGCTGGGGCAGCAGCAAGCTCCAGAGGGAGCTGAGCTGGCCCCGTGTGCCTCCTCGAAGAGCTCCAGCGAGCCGTGCGCTCTGGACACACGCAGCTTCTGTCCCCTGCAAGCCCGATGCCAGGGGCTGCAGTCAGGACAGGAACCAGCACCCCTCTGCCTTCCATCTCCCTGCGTGGCCACGCAGCATCCAGCAACATCCCCAGGCCCTGCCGAGACCAGGGGGAACACAGCCCTCTGTGCACCACACCAAAACCCTTGGAGAGGAGCACGGAACGGGCAGGACACCCACACCTCCCAGAGGGGCAGCAGGCGTTGGGACGGGCCCTTACCGAGGACAGTGAAGCAGCGGAGAACCTCGGTGTGGTTTTTAACAGTCAGGGGCACGAACGGGTCAGCAGGAGCACAGATCTGTGGGAGAAAACAGCCGTGTCAGGGACATCATGGGGAGCAAGGGCGGGCTGCAGACCCGTGCTGGGTGCTGGGATGAGCAGAGGTGGCTGTGAGAACACCCCATGGCACAGGAGCACAGCGCAGCGCGGAGCTTTCCGCGTGCTGAGCACCAGCTCGGGTGTGCTCAGAGTGGGCCAAGCCCCCCCGGAGGTGCTTGGGAACTCGATGTCCTCTGCTATTTAAAGGTGTCCCTCTGCCCAGCTGGCTGCCGCCTCTGCAGCTTCTCCAGGAGGAGCCGACCTGCCTGGGGGCTATTAAAGTACCGCAGGCACCCGGTGCCATGAGGCCAGCACACGTCTGCTTGCTCCGGTCTGCCAAAAGGACGCTTCGGGCTGCAACTGAGCCAGAGCTGCTTTGCTAAGGCCAGCCACGTCCAAAAACCCAGAGCCCCTCTGCAGCCACCGAGGAGCAGCTCCTGCAAACGGCACCGGTACCGCACGGGCACCACCCTGCATCACCTCCAACACGCACGTTGGAGGGACAGCCTCTGCCTGCTGGACACTTCCACGGTTCAAAGTCAGTTAAACATTAAAAACAAGCGCTCTGCTTTGTTTCAAGCCCTGGAAGTGATCCTAAGAGCCTGGTGATAGGCTCGGCAGCCCGAGACGAGGTCCCCGCGTGCTGCCCCATGGCCAGCCAGCGCCCGGTTTGTTCACCCGGAGCGAGCTGTTTAAAAGGTCAGCCAGCCCCGAGAGATTTGTTTTCCCAATTCTGCGTGACCGCACAGCCAGAGCTGAACCTCAGAGGGAACCCGGCTGTCCATGTCACACCAGCACGGCCAGCACCCGAGCTCACGGGCTGCCAGCAACGCCGGCTGCTGCTCAGAGGCAGAAGGGAGCAGCACCAGGGCTGGGTGAGCTCCACACCTCGCACCCCATCACCGAGCACAGCACCAGCACAACCCCGCTCCAGGGGCTTCCCGTCCCACCCCACAGCCCCAGGGAACCCCTACCTGGGGGTGCAGGGTGCCCAGCAGCGCGTCCAGCTGCACGTCCAGGCTGCGGCTGCCGATGTTGACGGATGCTTCCAGGATCTGGCAGAGGCTCTGCACAGCGAGAGACCAGGCTGCAGTCAGCGTTGGGGAAGGGGGAGGACAGCGGTGTGGGAGCACGGTGTGGGAGCCCCCCAGGAGCTGCCCCTGCCCTGGTGCTGTAGCAGGGGACCAGGGAGATGCTCACCAGCCCACCGAGAGCCGGCCACGCTGCCCGCCAGCACTGTGTGCTGCCAGCACCCCTGAGCCACGAGAATAGGGTCAGGGACGGGGCCTCGGCAGCAGCACCGTGCCCCATCTCCTCACCTTGGATATGTAGAAGGCCTCCGTGTGCTTCTTGTAGAGGGCGAGGATGCCCGGGATGAGCTTTGGGAGCTGCTCCTCCAGCTTCTCGCTGGGCATCAGGTAGCTCATGGGTCCCATGGCCTCCACCACCGCCAGTCTCAGCTGCGGGGGGACACCAGGCATTAATTAGCGTGGCCTGAATCCCGAATTTCCAGGCTGCCAAGGCACGGCCCCACCGCTCTGGGGGACAGCAGAGGAGCAAAGCGGGGTCCTGCTGTGCCCTCCCCACCCCACGGCCATACCTTGGCCTCCCGGTGCTGCAGCCAGCTGTTGAAGAGCACCTCGTAGGCACTGAAGATCTCGTTCGAGAAGGTGTCCTTCCTCACCGTGGGGTCCGGGGCCTTGTCCAAGTTCGCCAAGTACTCCTGGATGCTTTCACTGAAGTGCTGCAGGGCTACAAGGCAGCTCGTGTTTAGGTTTCCCACACACACAGGGTGGTGTTTGGCTTAGCCCCCGCAGGAGGCAGATGGCCGAGCAGCCTCTCAAGGGACAGCACCGGGACCCCGGACAGCCTGCGGGCTTTCCGAGAGGCATCCTGGCTACCAGGGAAGCTGGCTAAGAGCCACGGGCTGCTTTCTGCTCCCTGGCCAGGACTGATGCAGCTCCCTCCAACCATAGGGGCCTGGATGTGCCGTGTGGGCTGCTCCTGCGTGCCAGTTACTGAGCAGCCCAAGCAGCCCAGGGCAGGCCAACACGCCTTGCTCAACTCGTCCCTCCAGCCCCAGGAACACGTCAGCACAGGTTTTTTCTCCTTGCTGATCCAGCAGCAGTCACAGCGTGTCCGTGCAAAGCCTCCTGCCTCCAGCCAGGCTCTCCGTACAGAGCCCGCTGACTGAAGGGGACGCCCGCCTTCCACCTCCCCCCGGGGGAAGCTGTTTGAGACCCCCCAGCTTTACAGGGCTCCCCAGCACCCAGGGGATCCCCGGGAGCTGGAAACACCCCGAGTGAGTTTCACTCTGGGAATTATCCCGCAAAGCTGGGTGCTTTGGAGAAGGACCAGGCCCAGGCTGGAGGCACCTCGGGGGCTCCTCTGCTCCAGCCCTGCCCAGCAGGGCCCCCACGGCCACGTCCCGGAGCTCCTCGTCCCCTCTCCTGCTGGAGGACGGATCCTGCAGGGGGTCCCAAACTCTGCCCCACGGGACACCCACGGGACCGAGCCTCCCCCAGCCACGGCCTCACCTCCTGCATCTGCTGGCCCCGCACCAGCCGGGCGAGGAAGCAGCCTCGTGACTCGAGGCCTCGAGGTCTCCTGCAGCGAGATTGCGACAGGGCGGAGGGCTGAAGGGAGCAGGCAGGCGGCCACGAGCCCCGGCGGGACCGGGCCGAGGGGTGCAGGGCCCTAAAGCACAGGAACGGCCGCTCCCAGCCTGATCTGAGCCCCCACGGGTGCAGGGGGCCGGTGCTCAGCCGAGCCTCGTGCCTGTGGGATGGCAGCGACCACACCAGGACACAGAGGACAGCACAGCCCCCGGGGGGGACAAATGACTCATGGGCACATCACACCCATCACACGCTCGGCGTGCCCACGCCAGCGCTCCCCGAGGATCCCACGGGAGGAAGAGGAGATGAGGAGGCTCCCGAGAGCAGAGCCGGGCCCCTGCCCACACCATGACCGAGCTCCATGCTCACGGGGCAGGGGGGCACACGCAGCCCCCCCCCCGGCAGCCCCCAGCCCCCTCCTTGTCGATGTTTTTTCAGCCGGAGGCGCTGAGTCACGCCGTGACCTCGTATCGTGGCCACAACGCTTCCGCCCGCGGCCTTCCCACCCTCCCTGCGGCTCGGCCACCCGAGGAACAAACACTGCGGGCAGCAAACCGGCCTGCTGCGAGGGGCTGGCACCTCTCCGGCCTTAACGGGGGCCAGAAGCCCCCCGCAGCCTCCCCAAGAGCCAGGAGGATGAGGAGGGCCGGGGGACACCCCCGCGGTGCAGGGCCCGGCGGCAGCAGGGTCTGAGGCTGCTGCAGGACTCGGGGTTTGGGCTGCTCCTCGGGCAGAGGCCCCGAATTCGCACCCATCCTCACCTGGGAAGGGACCAGGAACATCCCTGGGTGGCCCCCAGCACACCCAGCACCTCTCTGGAGCAGGGAAAGGAATTTAGACCCCGTCTAGACCCCATTTACACTCAGTCTCTTTGCTGGTGTCAAAACATCCTCATTTCGGTTAATCTCTCCTAAAGCATCTACAAGATGTTTGTCAGGACAAAACCACGTGTTTCTACCCAAAACCATCACCTCCCCAGCCCCAGCTGATTCCTGCCACGTGGCACTGGGAGGATCACGTCCCTGCACCCACTTCTCCACCCCTGCTATCGGCCCAAATCAGGCTCCAGACCCATCCTTCCGCCTGTGCACCCCCGACCCCATCCCTCTGTGGTGTTTTGGAGAATTTGGGTGTTTTGGGAGAGCAGCTGAGGGGTTTTAGCACTTCCCAGGGGCAGACAAAGCCAGCAGGCCGGGGGGGCAGCAATGAGGCTGCTGCAGGAGGAACCCCACACGTCTCTGAGGTACCCCAAAAGGACGGGGACCCCAGAACCCCCGGACAGCCCATCCTGGGACTCGGCCACACAAAAGGAATTCCTCCTGGGTCCGACCCAACCCTTCATTGGCACAACTCGAGGCCGTTGCCTCGCCTCCTATCACTTATCACCCGCGATAAGAGCCCGGCACCCTCCTCGCTGCAGCCTCCTTTCGGGCGGCTGTGGGGAGCGATGAGACCAAAGAGCCGTACTGAGGGTGCACCCAACCCCTCAGCAGTATCACTCATAAAGATATTGAACAAAACCGGCCCAACCCTCCCAGCGGTATCACTGATATTGAACAAAACTGGCCCATTGCAGAGCCCTGGGGAACGCCACGGTGATGGGCTGCCGAGAGGACTGAGCTCCATCCACCCTTTGGTTGCCACCCAGCCAGGTAAACCAGCAAAGGGGACGTCTGTCCGAGCCACGAGCAGCCCTTTTCCCCAGGGAAAACTACCAAAAGCCTTGCTAAATCCCAGAACACAGCACACACCCCTGCCCGCAGCACCCCTGGCCTCACTGGCTGCACACACAGCATGATATCCACAGGGCTGGGCACCCCAACCCTAAACCCCCTGAACCACTCAGGTACACCTGGAGCAGTCACAGAGATGGCCTGGCCTCAACTCAGGCTTCCTGAGCACGCAGGAACAGTTTGGGAGTCGCATTTTCTTGCCTGGATCTAAACAAAGCCGAAGGAGAGCTCTGAAGGTCGAAGTGCTGCGACCTTCGGGTAACCTATAACTCAGGTAACTGGCCCAGACAGAGCTCACCGTGCTCTGAGCACGGCCGTGCGTCCCTCCCCACAGCTCCCAGCACTGCCCAGGAGGCTCCCAGCCCCGCATTTATCCCACAACACCCAGAAGCACATCGGCATTCCCGGGCTGGGACACGAGCTATCAGCGAGATAAGCGCCCGCGCTCCTGCGTCTCCCACAGCAGCCGTGGGAGCAGCACTCCTCCGGGCCGCCTTTCATTGCTGCCTGGCCATGGAAAGAAACCTGTGAGTCCCTGGGATCACCCCCCGTTGCTGTTATAAGGTTATAAGGTTGAGATTTCATTAATTTCATGCCCAGATTCCTGCAGCCAAGCTGCCGGGGGGGCCACGCACCGCCCTGCCCTGGGGACGGCTCAGGCACAAGCCACTCAACCAGGAGGCCCCAGCAGCTCCAGACAGAGATAGGCCAGCTCTGCAAGGACCAAGGGACAGCCAAAGCGGCTCTTTATCGTCCGTGGATGTCCTGGTGCCTCTGGGTCACGTCCTGCCACACGAGCAGCGGCATTCAACAAGCCCAGGGCTGGAGGAGGGCTCCAGGAGAGGAGCCCACGACCTCCCCGCAGCCCACCAGAAAGCATCCCCGTCCTCAAGCTGCTTTGGAGAATGACAGGAGTGACTTCAGCAGGAGCTGGCCAGGCACATCAGAGCCTCTTCAGATGTCCTGCTGGGGCTAACACACACTGCTGCAGGTGGCTCTAACACAGGAGCAGCCCGGTCTGTAACCAGGTCTCCAGCAGCACACCCGTCCTTCCTTCCCATCCCACGGGCTGCCCCGCTCTGCGCTGGGCTCCGGAGCACCCACGGGCTCTTTGCTAGAGGAGGCAGCAAAGGGCACCTCTGCTCACGGCGTGAAGTGGGAACCATGGGGAGCAGCAAGGAGTGCAGGAGAAGTTCTGCTGGGCACCAGTGACCTGGAGCTGACGGCTCCCATCGCTCCCAGAGCTGCCCAGAGCCCTGCTTCCCCTCCAGGAACAGCCCACCCCACCCTGCCCAGCTCCCCAGCCCCAGCCCCAGCCCCTCCTTTTCCAGCCAAGATAAAAAGTCTCCCCTGACACACCTAAAATCACCACAGTCTCAAACACTTAGGGGAAGCTTACCGTAGCAGAAGACCGACTTCATGTGGTCCTGTTTTGCCATCCCCAGCATCGGCAGCATCGTCCCGAGGATGGAGTTGAGGAAGGGCACCATCCCGAACACTGCGGGAAGGAGGAAGGAGCCTTGCAGCAGCCACGGCACCTTGCAGGTAGCAGGACTGCAGGGCACGGCCAGCCCCTCGCTGCCAGCCACAGGTCCCCTCTGGGACGGGACTTCTGTGAGGAGCAGGGACGTAGCCCCAAGTCCCCCCCGCTTTCAAGCAGCTGGTATTTTAAGGAGATTGGGCTGAGCTGCGAAACCAGGCTGTGCTGGGCTTCCACGTGCACTGTGCTCCTGCCAGGGCTGGGCTCCTCCGCTCCGGGCACTGCCAGGAGCGTGCCGGGCACCCCGCTGCCAGCTCGGCACTGGGGGTCCCACCAGGAAAAACAGCCATGGCAGTGCAGGGCTTCCCAGATCGTCCCCCAACAGCAGCTCCTTAAGGCACTGTGGGTCCTCTTACACCCCACATCTTCAGAAGAAAAGAGGAATAAAGGACACAGCAAGCAACCCACGTGCACCAACACCACTCCTTTCCACACCGATACTCACTGGTTTTTCATTGCATTTCATCACAAAGCTACTTTACAAAGCAGACAAAGTGATGCTGATGAACAAGTGAGAAGTTCCCCTTGCTTCCAGGCATGCTGGCTTGCTCAGCACCACATTTGGGACCCCGTTTGGGACCCATTTGGGACCCAGTGTGGGTTACAAAGCCCAAAGCCCCCAACGCCGCCCGCTGCGCCTCCCGGCACCGACCCCCGGCTGCAGGCGGGCGCTCAGCTCACCGTTGGACACCGAGAGGTTGGCAAAGGTCTGCACGATGAAGTAGTGGGGCAGGATGCCCGGCTGGAACTTGGTGAGCACCTCCTCCATCACCTTGTTGATGAAGCGCTGCCCGACCGCGACCAGCACGCTGCTGGCCGCCTGCTGCCAGTCCCGGATCACCTCCTGCGGGCAGACACAGCATCAGGCACCACAGCATCCCCTAAACGGGGCTTCTGCCTCACTGAAACCACGCTTCGTGCCCACCCCAAGCGCTGCGGGGAGCCCCAGGGGAGGGTCAGGGCTCAGATGTGCTCTTTCCCCACACCAACCTGCAGCCCCCGAGGCGCTGCCTCCTTTCTGCTCCAACCCCTGCCTGCCATCAGGGGATTCTCAGCACCCAACCTTTATCTGGCTGTTGTGTGCATAGTGCTAGGAACAAACCTGTCAGCCCAAGGAGAGGAACGTAGACCATCCCTATACCCTGCAGACCATCCCTACACCCTGCAGACCATTCCCTACACCCTGCAGATCGTTCCCTACTCGCCATGGGGAGAAGGAGCCCGGCCAAGCGCGCGGCCAGGAGGAGCCGCAGCCCTCGCGCCGTACCTTGGACTTGGTCATTTCATTAGACGCCAGGAAGATGACCACCTTGGCCGTGCTTTTGTCCAAGCTGGCGATGTTGTTCCTCACCACGGTCTCCATCGCCTTCAGGATGATGACGCGGTGCGGATAGGCCAGCTGCAGGGCACCAAGCGGCCGGTCAGCCCCGCACGGGCACCGCCTGCTTCTTCTTTTCCCACCCCGGCACCTCCACCAGAGGCTGTGGCCACGCAGCCCACCACCACCCGAGCCCAGATCCCTCCAGGTATCCCCCCCTGCACGGGCAGAGCCAGCACCCCCAGCCCTGGACTCACCTTGTCGTGCTGCCGCAGGTACTCGTCGCAGGAGTGCAGGATCTCCTCCGGCTCCGACTCCCCCAGGTAGCACAAGGCGTTGTAGATCTGCTCCTGCACCAGCGGGTCCTTGTCTGTCGTGGCGTCCATCAGCGTCGTGGCGAGCCCTGAGCGAGACAGGCAAGCTGCAAAGTTTTGGCGTTCACCGAACGTCTCCTGGACATCGGGAGCTGCAAAAGAAGAGCTGCAGCCCTGGGCGTTTTCTTCCATCCTCCCGTTAGCCTCCCATTTAGCATCCTACAGCTAAACTGAGCTTCACCAGACCTTTCACTTCTCACCCCATGAGCAAAACCCTCCCTCGTGGGCTCTCCACCCGACACAACCCACCCGTAGCTGGCAGCTTCCCCACTCGACCTTCCCCTACACCCCGAGGGCTCCTGCACTCATCTCCCAGGCCAGGCACCAAACAAGAGCCAAGTTCACTCGGCAGCGAGGACCCTTTCTGGAGCGGGGAGGGGAAGGGATTGATCACCCCAGAGGTTTCAGGACACGGCTGCACGCTCCAGGCGCTGTGCTCCACGAGCCTAATTGTTATTGTGGAGCAGGGCACTTCTCATTAGAGCCACTGCCAGAATAAGGCTAATTAGGAGAGGTGCACAGAGCCCGGGTCCCGCTGCCTGACGGCTCCCTCGTGCCTGGGGCAGACGGGGGAGCTCCCACGGGGCTGCCACCACGCGTGGCACCGGGAGGTCACCGCTGTCCCCAACACCTCGTGCTGTCACACAACCCCTGCGCTCACACCCAGCCGTGCCCTAATTCAGGGGGAAAGCACAAATCCCCCCCGTTTTGGGGCTGCAGAGGTTGCCCCCAGCCTCACGGGCACATCAGAGCCGACGTGACCCAGCGGTGCTGCTGTGGGTAATCCCGTTCCCAGCCCTCCCCCGTGGGCTAATTAAGCCGGGAAGCTCGTTATTGCATCGATAAAAGCGGGATTCAGCTCGGAGCCGGCCGGGATTCATTTCGGAAGCCCCTGGGTTTTACACCAAAAACAGCTCCGGCTTCTGCCACTCCCAGCCCGCAGCAGTTCCCAGGGCAGGGGAGCGGCTCCGTCCCGGTACCCCCGGGGGGGGCAGCACCGGGTGCTGGGGGGGGGGGGGAGGCCAGGAGGGGCTCAGCCCCCCGGGGATGCTCCCGGAGGGTCCGGGGCTGGGGGGGGAGCAGCCCCCGGGGCCGTACTCACGCCTGATGCGGGACTCCATCATGCTGCGCGTCCTCAGCCCGGCCGGTGGCGGCGGGGGGCGGCTCCCGGTGGGCTCCGTGCCCGCGGCCCCTGCGGCTCCCGGCAGCCGCCGGCCCCGGCCCGGGGGGAGCGGGGGGCCCCCGGCCCGGCCTCTGCTTCCCAAACGCGGGCGGGCGGCGCGGCCCCCACGGCCATGGATGGGCCCCCAGGGAGGCCGGGGCTCGGCTCCTCCGCGCCCTGCCAACGGGAGCGGGGCGGGCGTCACGAGGGCGGGGCGGGGATCGCGACATGGGGATGGGTATCGCGACACGGGGACGCCGAGGTACCGGGATAGGCACCGCGGTAGTGGGTCGGGTATCGCGGCACGGGGAGGGGCGTGGGGATGGGCACCCCGCGACACCGGGATGGGTATCGCGACACGGGGACAGGCGCCGGGATGGGCATCGCGACACGGGGACCCTGAGATACCGGGATGGGCATCGCGGCAGCGGGTCGGGTATCGCGACGGGCACCGGGACACCGGGTCGGGCACCGCGACACCGGGACAGGAATCGCGACACAACGTCGGGCACCCCACGATACCGGGACGGGCATCGCGACAGTAGGTTGGGTATCGCGACTCCGCACCGGGCACCCCGCGAGACCCCGGGACTCCCCCCCCCGCACCCAGCCACGGCACCGGGCCCCGCTGTGAGGTCCCGGGGGCTCGAGGGGCACCGGGGCAGGACCGGGACCGGGACTGGGACCGGGACCGGGCCCCCCCTCACCGCCCACCCCCACCGGGTACCGGGCGCTGCCCCCCCGACCCCCACCCGCCGGGGGAGACCCCCCCCGAGGCTGCCCGGTCCCGGTCCCGGTCCCGGTCCCCCCCCCCTCCCGGTTCCCCCCCCCCCTCACCGCCGCACCGGGCCCGGGTCGGGACCTGCCCGGGCCGCTCGGCCACCGGCGCCGCTTCCGGGTGCTTGGCCCCGCCCCCTCCTTTTGAGGCCCCGCCCCCTCCCGCCCCGCACGTGACGGCCGCGGTCGCGTGGGAGCGGAGCGGAGCCGCGCACCTATCGGGGAGGGCGAAGCGCCCGGCCCCGCCCCCGAGGCGGTCACGTGGGAGGGAGGCGGGGACACGTGCGGGCGGGGCACGTGGCGCGGGGACGGAGGGGACGAGGATCGGGCCTGGTACCGAGAGAACGGGGGGGGGGGCACGGTGGGATGGGGCCGGACACCGATTTATTGACCTTTTTGTTATACAGGGGGGCTGTGCCCAGCCCACAGCGCCCCAACGCCCCCTCCCCAGCACCATGGGGCTGGGGGCTGCACTCCTAGGGTGCCCCGGGGGGCTGCAGTCCTGGGGGGTCCTGTCCGCACGGGGGGCTGAGCACAGCGGCCCCGTCACCGCCACGGCTCCCGGTGCTGTTCCTGAGCCTCGTCCTGTTCCTGCTCCTTGTCCTGCTCCTGCTCCTTGCGCCGCTCCTCCCGCTCCCGCTGCCACCGCTCCTCCTCCTCCTGGTCCAGGCGCTGCAGCCGCTGCTCCACCTCCTCGGGGACGCTCACCTCCAGCAGGTTCTCCATCCCCGGGCCGGGCTCGTCCCCGATCAGCACCTTTTCCAAAAAAGTCACGGTGGTGCCGCAGCCTGCGGGACCCCCACTGCCCTCCCCACGGCACCCCAGGACCGCCCGGCACCCCCCCACACCCAGGGGTGCTGCAGGTCCCCGTCCCCACCTGAATGAGCTTCTCGCAGGCGGCCAGCACCTCGGGCTCCTGCTCCCAGCGGTGCAGCTCCCGCAGCACCAGGTAGGTGCCCTTCTCCCTGACGGTGTGCCGGCCCGCCTTCGTGGCTGTGAGCTGCCGAGGGAACGAGGCCGAGGTGTGGGCAGGGAGCAGGCAGCGTGCAGGAGCTCGATGCCTCCACTCCACCGTCCTCAGCCCCACCGCGACGGGCACCCACCAGCATGATGGCTTCCAGCAGCATCTTGCGGATGTCGGGCTCTTCCTCCCGCTGCTTGTCCGGCGGCAGGTACTGCAGGTCCACGGGCAGCCCTGGGGGAGAAGCAGCCTCAGGGGGGTGCGGGGCCGGCAGCCCCCCTGCCCCCAGCCCACCTCCCGCTCCGAGCCCCGCTCACTTTCCATCTCATCCTCGGGGAACTCCTCAGGGCCGGCGAGAGGCAGGAGCAGGAAGGGCAGGATGTCCACCTCGTCGCCCAGCAGCCACTCGTGGTGCTCTAGGAACAGGCAGGGGTTACGGGGCCAGCAGCCAGCGCAGGGAACCCAGCCCGGCCCCAGCAGCTCAGCCCCCAGCAGGACGGGGGTAGAATCAGAGGGGGAAAAGAACTCTGGGGCCAAGATACAGCTCAACAGGGAAAGGGAAGTACGAAAACGAAGCAGTGAAGGCACCCAGCAGCTCACTGATGCCCACCTGTCCCCAAGGGACAGCTCCCAGCCCATGGGGCTGCCCAAAGCCCAACTCAGCACTGCCAGGGCTGGGACCCCCCAGCTCCTCTGGGCAGCCTGGGCCAGGGCCTCACTGCCCTACGTGTAAGATTTCCTCCTGATGACTACTCTAACCGCGACTCTTTTAGTTTAAAGTCACCCACCCTGGCCTGTCAGAGTGGCTTGGGTTAGAAGGGACCCTAAAGACCATTTGATTCCACCCCCGTTGTGGGCAGGGTGCCACCCCCTAGTCCACCCACAGCCCCACAAAGGGTGCCCCCGGATCTCCTGCAGCCCCCTTGGGCACAGGCAGCTCATCGGGAGGCCCCGGGAGCCTTCTCCAGCCCATGCCCAGCACCCCCAGCCCTCAGCCGGCCCCACGGTGGAGCTGCTCCAGCCCTGAGCCCCCCGTGTCCCCCTCCAGACCCCTCTGCGGGCTCCGTGTGCTGAAGCTGTGCTTTGTGGCTGCTCCTGAGGCCACCTCGCTCCCTGCCACCCCCAGCAGCCGGGAGCTGCAGGCAGTGGCGGCACCGTGCCCGCGGCAGCACCGTGCCCGTGGCAGCACCGTGCCCGTGGCACCCTCACCGTGCTCGAAGCAGCAGTTGCGGAGCGCACCCACGATGCCGCGCCGGTGTCCGACCGAGTCCCGGTACTGCGTGAAGGGCAGCAGCCGCTGCACCGAGCACCTGCGGGGACACGGGGTCAGTGCCCAGGCCCCACCGGGCCCCACCGGCCCTCACCGGGCCCCCGCTATCCCCCACCGCACCGGGAGCGGTCCAGGAGCGCCGCACGCCCCTCGGGCACCTGGCTGAGGTTGCAGAGCAGCGGCCCCAGCTCCGGGGGCGGCCGGGGCTCGCCCAGCGCCCCGAGCAGCGGCTCCAGCCCTCGGCCGCTCTCCTCCAGGCCTCGCAGCACCCGGCGAGCCCCGAGGGGGTCCCGGCACAGGTTGGCGAGCGCCCCGCAGGCCGAGCCGGCCGGCAGCAGCCCCAGCAGCAACGGCAGCGCCGCCAGCAGCGGGCCCCGGGCCTGGGGCTCGGCCGCCACGTTGAGGAGGCAGCGCCCCGCCGCCGGGCACGGCCGGGGCCCCGCCGCCAGCTCCAGCAGCGCCGTCAGCACCGCGGGGTGAGCCGCCAGCAGCCGCCGGCCCTCGGCGGAGCCCGACAGCGCCAGCGCCGCCTCCGCAGCCCCCGCCCGCGCCGCCGCCGCCCCCGGGCCCGGGCCCGCCTCAGGGCCCAGCAGCGCCGCCAGCTCCGCCAGCGCCTCCGCCATCCCCGCGCAAAATGGCGGCCGGGCGGAGCGGGGAGACGGGCGGGCCGCGCGGCCAATGAGGGAGCGGGGAGCGGGAGCGGCGCGGAGGGAGAGCCAATAGGAGGCGGGGGAGGCGGGGAGGGGGCGGGGAGGGAGGAGAGAGGGCTGCTGGGAGATGTAGTTCGGGGCGCTGTGAGGGCACCGGGGGGGGGCAGGGGACCGGGTCCCGGTGTGTCGGGACCCCGGCGCCCCCCGGCCGCGATCGTGGCCCCCGCGGGCCGGGAGACCCCACGGGGCCCGTCCCTGGCTGCTCCTGCGGGCACAAGGCCACAGCAGCTCCCCCGGCCGGCAGCACCCCAGGGTGCCCCAGCCGCCCCCGGCACCCCCCTGCCCACACCGTGCCCCGGGGTCTGCTCCCACCGCCCCCCAATTCCTTCTGGTCCCAGTTCTCCCAGTGCCACCTTACTGGGAGGGGGGCTGCCCGCTGGGCACGGCTGGGGGCTGTGTAAGTGACCAGAAGGAAACCTCGCTTGGAGCCACTGATCCCCCCCCCCCCGGTCACATTTTTGCTCTCCAGTTTCCAATTTCCCAAAAAAAAACAAACAAAAAACACAAAAGAGAGGAGACAAAAACCCTGGGCTGCCAGCCTGCTCCCCTCCTGCTCTGTCTCTGTCCCAATTCCCCAATTTTTTTCCCCACTATTACCCACCCGATTCGCTCCCCATCCCACAGAGGGGCAGAGCGCGCAGCTACACGCACTGGGCACCACAAGAGCTGATTCTCAACAACCCCTGGACTGTTCGGCCCTGTTCAGGCGCTGCGGGAGATAAGAATTGTGATAAGGTTACAGGAGGGCAGGGAGGGCAACGTGGGAAACTCAGCACAGCCCAACAGAGCACGGCCATGGGAAAGTGAAGATGTGCTCAGAGGGGGTGGCACAGCAGGGACCCACCAGGGCCATATGGGGCCGGGTGTCTGTGATGCTACGAGGGGACATGTGGCACTTTGGGGACAGCCACCAGCAGTGCCCACAGCGCCACGCAGCTCACGGGGCTCGTCCCAGGGTCCCTGCAGGGCAAAGAGGCACCGGTGGCCCCAAGGAGCAGCAGCAGGGACGTGGGGAGAACCCAGAGCCCCAGCAGCCCCCCAATGGGACCGCAGCCCCCCACGTCCCCATCCCCTGTGAGGCCACCCCCACAGCAGGATATCCTCCCCCCTCCCAGCGTGGAGACCCTGCAGAAAAGCTGGTGAAACACAGAAAACCTTTATTGGTGTGGTGATACATTGCTATGCTGTAAGGTCAGATCTCCCTGATGGGGCGAGGCTGGGAAGGCAGCGGCAGCAGCGGGCGCAGAGGGGCCAACGATGGAAGAGGGGGGGGGGACGGGGGCCAAGTCCTGCACCCCCGCAGCAGGGGCCGTGCTGGGAGTCCGTGGGCGTGCAGGGAGGGGGTCCTGAGGCCGCCCCACAGGCAGCTCCCCCTCCTCTCCTCCTGCCCGTTTTCCATCCTGAGCTGCGGTGGGAAGGGCGGGCGGCGTGCCCGGCCGTGGATGAAGGCAAACCCACCCCGGGGCTGAGTGCCGGAGGAAGGACCGGGCTCTGGCTCAAAAACCAGCGCCCAAAATCCCAGCGAGGCCCCGCTCAGCACCAGGACGGTGGGACCGTGCTGCCTCCCCGCTCCCAGCCAGCCCCTTGTTGTGCTCAGCCCCTGGGGCAGGACGAGGCGGCTTCCCCCTGCCAGACACCACCGGGGGTGGGCTGCGAGGCCCCCAAAATGCCGGGAGCCCCCGCAGGGCTGAGGGGCTGGGAGAAAAGGGGGCTGCAGAAGTGTGAGCAGGAGGCGGCGGCGTGCCGCTCCCACCGCGTGCCCCACGTACAAAAATAAACTCTGGCAGCACGGGGCTCTGGCCCTGCTCCAGCTCCGCCGCCACTAAAAGCCATCTGTGGTGCCAAACACAGAGAGCCAAAGCCACCAGAGGTGTGGGGTGAGGTGGCCCAGTCCAGCTTTCGCTCGTGGGAGCCGGCTGCAGGCCGCAGTCGCTCAGGACTGGGGTGCAGGAAGCTGGAACCTCCCAGCAAGGATTAAAAAAACAAAAAAACAAAAAACAAAAAAAAAAAAAAAACAAAAAACCAGAAAAACACTACGTGAGGGCAAGAGCAAAGCAAACCTCTTTGAAACAAACGGACGCTTCCTTGGGGAGGGAGCTGAGGACAGTTCACCGAGCTCTGCGGGAGGAGGCTCTGCCCGCTCTGCTGGTGCTGGGGACGGACGGCGCTCGCTGCAGCACAAACCAGTGAAGAAAAAGTGCTCGAGGAAAAGTCCAGCCCGGCTTCAGAGCCACGAGGAGTTTGCAGGTCAGTGCAGCCAATGAGATCAGCGATAAAGTGCAGCAAAGCTTCTCGGAGCCCCCTCCACGGCTGTCCAGAGGCCCCGAGGGGACGTGGGCCGGCGGCACCCGGAGCCAGGAGGCGCCTTGGGCTCAGTTCCTCGTGCTCCGAGGGCACTCCAGTGTACGGCGGGCAGGGCAAGGCGGGGAGCTGGGCGCGGGTGGGATGAGGCAGGGCCAGAGGCACCTGGGAGCAGCTCCGGGCTCTCACATGCAGATCACTTGCAACCTGTGGGCGAGCACACGGCTGTCACCGGCCCGCGGGCCAGCAGGGCGCAGGGCAGGGTGCCGGGAGCAGCGCACGCACCTGTCCTCCTCGATGCTGCCGCTCTCGGCGTCGTGGCCGTCCCTGCTCCCCTCCGTGTCCTCCTCCTCCTCCTCCTCCTCCTCCCCGAGGTCCATATCCAGCTCGTTTCCAGCCTCCGGGCGTGTGTACGCGTACCCGCTGGAGAGAGAAGGGCGGCGTGGTGTGAGCGCCCAGCCGGGGTGTCCGCGGGAGGGGTCCCTGCTCCAGTCTGCAGCGGGCTCGGGGCCCTGCATCCAGCCCCGGCCCCCAGAGGGCACAGGGGGGCTGCCCCCGGGGTGTTGCTGCCCCTGAGCTCGCCCCTCCACAAGCAGCAGCCTGCCAGCAGCTGAGGGGCTGCCCCTTCCCGGGGACCACGGCTCCTGGTCGGTGTCTCCAGCGGGTTTAAGTGGTGGCGTGGCTCTCGGGAGGCCAAGGAAGGGGCTGTGCTCGGTGTGCCAGGGTGGGCAGGGGGCAGCTCCCGAGCATTTATCTGCTGCGTTGGGCTCGGGGGCCAGCGGGGGCCAAAGTTTCCTCCCCAGCAGGGACGCGGCGTGCAAACGGGCAAAGCGACTCGGTTAGGGTGACTTGGCGGATGTCAGGGGGCCTGACCTGATGGAACGACAGGTAAAAAAGACAATCCTCTTCAGCCTCTTGTTGTAAAAGAAGTAGTTGAAGGACCAGAGGCTCCCGTCTTCTCCAAAGGGGTCTGAATCCAGGTCGGGGTTGTAGCTGCAACGACAAGCGGAGGGTGTGAGAAACGCTGCGCCGGACCCTGCCCCCGGAGCCAACCCCGTCCCAGCCCCTGGTGAGCGTCTGGGGGGTGGAAACTGGGAAGGGGCAAGCTCAGAGCAGCCCCCAGGAGGGGCAGTGGGCAGGGAGTGGGGCAAGTTGGTGCCAGGAGGTCCAGGCTGCACACACAGAACGGGGGCTGCCTCTGGGCAGTTTTTGGAAGGAGGCTGCGGGGAGGCTGTGCCCATTCCCAGGGCGCAGGACGGGGACGGCAGCAGCAGCTCCCACAGAGCAGGGAGCCAGAGAACAACGGTGGGCCCCGCTCCAGTCCTTACCCACGGGTGGGCACACCCAAACGTCACCTTTTATTGAGAAAAACCCACTTCTCTACGGGCCACAGCGAGCAGGGAGGGGCCAGGAGCCGCGCCGCAGGGTGAGGGCCCGTCCCGTTACCTGTAGATGTCACACTCGGAAAGGCAAATCTCCTCATCCACAGCATCCCACAGGTGCGGCTTCAGCGCGTTGAAATCCTCACGGACTGCAGAGAAGAGGCTGCAGTTGACAGCGTTCACCACCTGGCACAGAGCGGGGGCCGTCAGAGCAGCAGCAGGGAGCCGCAGCCCCCCCCGGCCCCGCGCCGCCCCCGCCGCAGCCCCCCACGCACCCAGTTGAGGCTGGGCTCCCGGCTGAACTCGTGGCTCTTGGCAGCGCTGAAGTCGTAGTCGGGGCGGAAGGACTCGTTGAGCGTGGCGATCAGGTAGAAGAGGGTCTTGCGGCTGCACTTGTCGCTCAGGGGCCCCTCCTCGTCCCCGCTCTGACTTTTGCTGAGCCTGAGGGACGCGGCAGCGGGGGCAGGAGAGTCAGAAGCCCGACCCCTGCCCGCAGGCAGAGCCTCCCCCCCCCCCCCCTACTCCCCACGGTCCCCCCGTACCTGCTGGGGCTGATCCCCGTGGTCTGCGGGGGCGACAGCGCCTCCAGCACGTGGGGCTGCCCCTCCTGGCAGAACTGCTTGAACATGTGCTTGTCGTCCCCGGCCATCTTGCAGGAGTAGCTCTCGATCCTGTGGGGACACCACACCGGGCGTGAGGGGAACCCCACCAGGCGCCCCCCCGGCACCGGGACCGGCGGCAGCAGCAGCTACGGCCCCACAAAAGGCTTGAGGTGAGCGTGCCCGTGGCTGCGGTGCCTGCCCAAAGCACAGCACCACGAAAAGGGGAGCTGGGGGCAGCCTGAGGAGGGGCCCCGCAGCCAGGACCCCGCAGCCAGGACCAGAAATGCCCCCGGCTGGCTGAGATCTGGCTCTGCGGCAGCCTGCCCCGCAGAAGGAGCTCTCGGTGTCCCCAGCCCTGATGCTACCGAGTGGCTGGGGAGCAGAGAAGCCCCAAGGAGCCCTCAAGTGAAGCCAAAAAGTGCTGGTGGGTCCCAGCGCCCAGCTTCAGCCCGAGGACTGAAAAGCTCAGGGTCCCCAGCACCCAGCCCACGGCACCCCAGCAAGGCCGGGGGACGGCCAGATGTCATCATCAGCGTGAAATGAGAGCTTCAAATGAACTTCTTCCAGATTTTCAAGCCCCTCAGGCTGCCGGGTGACCCCTCCAGAAGCTCCCCACAGCCCTGCACCAGGGGCTGAGCGGAGCCGTGCGGGGTCCCCTCGGGGAAAGGGGCAGAAACCTCGGTGTGCGGGCACGATCCGAGGGCCCTGCTGCTGCTGGGGAGCTCTTCTCTACAAAAACACCCAACTGCTCCTCATTCCGTACGAACTGGCCTCACAACGACTGCTGGAGAGCCAGACTTTGAGCTCCAGCACCCAGCCCTCGCCCCGCCGCACCCAGGCCTGGCGGGGCGCATGCAGCCGGTGTCCCCGGTGTCCCCAAGGGCTGCAGGGCGCCGGGGCGAGGAGCACGGGGCCCTCAGGGCTCCAGGAGGGCACCCACCTGCCGATGATGTGGGCGTCTCCGGTCTCCACCGTCAGCTGGGAGTTTATTGCTTCAAAACTTGAGTTCTCCAGCAGCTTCATTGTCCCCGCGTCCGGCTCGGCAGCGATTCCCTGTGCAGCAGCGGCGGCGACGTGTGCGTATCCTGCGGGGGACAGGCACGGCCTCACGTCCTGCCCAAGCCCAGGATGAGCAGTGTGGCCGTGTTGTGGCTGCCCAGTACACACCAGCAGCAGGCAGGGCGCAGTCTGGAAGCCAAACAGCTTTTGGGAGCAGGAGGAGCGGGCCGTGGCAGCTCTGACAGGCCCCGCTCTACCCCTGCGTGCTGCTGTCGCCGCCCTGCGCCCCGTGTGAGCAGAATTTGTGAGATTTTCCCCCCGCTTCCCCTTCAGCTGAGTGCCCACAGCGGTGGCTTTGCGAGCTGCCAGGCTCCCCTCACTCCCCTTGTCCCACGTGAAGGTCACCAGCCCGTTCTGGCCGGCCTGTTTCGCCCTCAAAGCGGTGCAGGGACGTGGCAGACGGGCACGGTGCTGGCGGTGGCGCTGAGCAGGAGAGGCTCCTGGTGCTGCGGGTGCCAGCACCCCGTGGGGACGGCGCAGCCCGGCTCCCCCAGCACGGGCCCCTCGCGGCGCCGGGCTGTAAGAGGAGAACTCGTAAACAGCCCGGGGGGGGGGCGGCCGCCAGCCTCAGGGACCTCCCCCAGCCATGCCCCCCACTGCCCATGGGGTGACCCCACCTGAGGCCACAAGCTCATGGCACAGTGGCACTGAGAGGTGCTGGCAGAGCTCCCCCAGTGCTGGGAAAACCAGCACAGGGCCCCCCCAGGGCAGGGCAGGCGGCAGAGAGAGCCCCAGAGACCCCCCAGCACCCAGCACTGGCTGCTGTAGAGCTCCACAGGATGCGACCAGGGAGCACACAGGGCCAGGCATGAGGCAGGCAGCAGATGGGGTTCTGCGGGATGGGATCTGGAGGGGACCCACGCCGAGCTCCTGACAGCGTTTTTGGAGGAGTTTTTTGGGCACGGAGCTCGGCAGCAGGGAATCTTAGAGGCAGCACCACGGGAGGGGCTCTCAAGAGCTCGGCTCAAAGGTTTCGGTTTCGTTCATCTGGGAAGGAAGCCGAGCGGTTTGCCTGGGGGGCTGTGCCCCAGCCCTGAGGACAGCGGTGAGGAACTGAGCAAAACCTCCCCAAAACTGGCGGTGAGGAGCACAGACAGCAGCAGCTCCTGCTGGGGGGGAAGCCGAGCTCTGAGCCTGGAGCTGCCGGTGCCGAATGAACAGGGCAGAAATCAGCCCCTGTCCCGGGGGCCCCAACACCACCGGCACCCTACAGCACCGGCTGCTGCAAAGAGCCCGTTCTTTTGAGGCAAAGTGTGGTAAATCTGCCTGCGTGGGCAGGTAGGAACCGGAGAGAAGGGTCAGACCCAGAGCTTTGTGTGTGCCTGACGCCCTCCGAGCACAGAGAGCGCTGCGAGGAGCGGGCACGGCGTGGGGACGGGGCCTTGGCACCCCTCAGCAACTGCCCCGAACCCGAAAAGCACCAGGACGGGACCGACACCAAAGCCCTGGCACAGCGGCAGCGGTGCCCAGGGGGTGCCCAGCAGCAGGAGGGGGCGGTGGGGAGCTCGGCCACGGCTCAAGGGGAGCAGGAGCTGAGGACAGGGGGGTGCCAGGGGCCGGTCCCAGCCCCATAGGGGGGGAGGAGGCGAGGGGACGGCCCCCCCAGCAGCTGGGCAGAGCTGATTTTAAACGGGACCGTGATGGAAAGCAGAGCCACGGCTGCAGGGGTCACAGGGCTCACGGCGTGTCCCAAAACAGGGCCCCAAACCAGTATCCCCCAAAACCAGTGCCCCAAAAACCAGTGCTGGGGAGCGGGACACGATGGGGGGGGGCACCCCAAGCACCGTGCCTGGGAATAACGGAATCACCGGGGCTGGGAGGCCCCCAAAAGCCCCCCCACACCCCCCAGTTCCCCCCCACAGCCCCCAGTTCCCCCCAGTGCCCCCCCCCCCCCCGCCGGTGGCCGCCCCGCGCCCCCCCGCCCCGGGGCCTGCCCGCAGCCGCCCCGGCCTGCCCCGCGCGGACTACAACTCCCATGATGCCCCGCGCCCCCCGCGTCGCGTCCGGCCACTGCACGGCGCCGCAAGGCGCGCCGGGAGATGTAGTCCCGGGGGGGGGCCGCTGGGAGCGGACTTACCGGCGCCTCCCGGTCTCGGCGGCGGCGGGGCCTTCTCCGGGCGGCGGCTCCTTCAGGCTCGGGGTGCCCGTAAGGGGAGGCGTCTCCGGGGAAAGCTCGAGGAGGGCCCGCGGGCCTCGGCCGCCGTCCGCCGTCTCGCGCCGGCCCGCCGGGCCCCCGCCCACCTCGACATGTCCCCGAGCGGCTCGGGACGCAGCGAGCGGCTGAGCGACACCTCCCGCGACCCCCGGGCGGCCCAAACGAGCGAGCGAGCGCGCAGCGACCGGCCGACCGCCCGCCTCCCCCGGCACCGGACGACAACAAGCGGCCGGGCCCCGCCCGCCGCCGCCCGCCCCGAGCGCCTCTCCGCTCCCCATTGGACGACGGCCCTGCCCGTCACCGCGCGGCGCCCCTTCCATTGGCCGAAACCGACGTCACTCAGCGCCCCGCTCCCGCCCTCCGAGCGGACAGCGCCGGGCCCCTCCCGCAGCGGGGCGCTCCGAGCCCTGATTGGCTGATGGGGACAAAGACGGGGGGAGCAGCCAATCAGCGGCGGGGCGGGGCGGGGCGCGCGGCACCGCCCGGGAGGGGAGGGGGGGGGAGCACCGGGAGCGGCGAGGGGGGGGGGGGGGGGTGCACCGGGAGGGGAGGGGGGGGGCACCGGGAGCGGGGGGGGGGGCACCGAGAGGGATGAGGGGGGGAGGGCACCGGGCTGTGGGGGGGCTGCGGGGCCGCATGGAGCCCGTGGGGGCCTCTCCGGTGCCTCCCGGTGCCTCCCGGTGCCCAACCGAGGAGCCCCGAGGCTCCCCGGGCCCCCCCCTCCGGTGCCTCCTCCCCCCCCCCTCCCCTCTCCGCCCCTCCCCGCCCCGCCCCGCCCCGCCCCGTGCCGGAACCGCGCTCCCCGTAGCGGCGGAAGTGGCGGCGGTGGCGGCGGCGGCGACGATGGCTCTGCCCGGTGCCCCCGCCCCCACCCCGGCCCCGGCCGCGGCCCCGGCGCTGCCGCCGCCGCCGCCGCCGCCCACGGTGCTGATGTCGGTGCGGGTGGCCCTGGAGCAGCCGCCCCGCCGCCCGCCGCCGCCCGCCGCCCTGCTCCGCCTGCAGCTCAGCCTCCAGCCGCAGCCGCAGCCCCGCGCACGGCGCCGCTTCCGCCTCGGGCTGCGCGCGGCGGAGGAGGCCGGGGGCGCGGTGAGAAACGGGGGGGGACGGGGGGTAACGGGGGGTAACGGGGGTAACGGGGAGGGGTGGTTGGGAGAGGGGCGGGGGTGTCCTCGGTGCCCGGGGGGACCGGTTCCTGCAGTGCCCGGTGTCCCCGGTGCCTCGGTTCCCCGCTTCCCCCGGTGCCCGGTGCCCGGTTCCCTGATTCCCAATCCCCGGTTCCCCAGTGCCTGATCCCCGCTGCCCAATTCCCGGTGCTCGGTACCCGATTCCCAGTGCCCGGTGTCCCTGGTGCCCGGTTCCCGGTGCCCGGTACCCGATTCCCAGTGCCCGGTGTCCCCGGTGCCCAGTTCCCGGTGCCCGGTACCCGATTCCCAGTGCCCGGTGTCCCCGGTGCCCGGTTCCCGGTGCCCGGTTCCCTGATTCCCAGTGCTCGGTGTCCCAGTTCCCCGGTGTCCCCAGCCCTGGTGCCCGGTTCCCGGTGCCCGGTGCCCAATTCCCGGTGCCCGGTCCCTGATTCCCAACCCCCGGTGCCCCAGTGCCCGGTTCCTGATGCCCAGTTCCTCAGTTCCCCGGTGCCCGGTTCCCAGTGCTCAGTGTCCCGGTTCCCCAGTCCCCCAGTGTCCCCGGTTCCTGGTGCCCGGTTCCCGGTGTCCAGTTCCTGATACCCAGTGCCCAGTGTCCCCGGTGCCCAATTCCCGGTGCCCGGTGCCTGATTCCCAGTGCTTGGTGTCCCAGTTCCCCAGTGTCCCCAGTCCCTGGTGCCTGGTGCCCGGTTCCTCGTCCCCCAGTGACCCCGATTCCTGCTGCCCGGTGCCCGGTTCCTGATACCCAGTGCCCAGTTCCTTGGTTCCCCAGTGTCCCCAGTGCCTAGTTCCTGATTCCTGGCGCCTGATTCCCGGTTCCCGGTGCCTGGTTCCCTAGTTCCCAGTTCCCAGTGCCCAGTTCCCAGTGCCCAGCGGTGCTCTGGGGCCTCATCCCCTGTGGCCCTTGCTGCCCGGTGCAGCACCGAGCACGGCCGTGGGCTCTCGGTGGAGCCTCGGGGCTGCCAAACCCCCCCGGTGACTCCCCCACTCCTCAGGGGGAGCAGGGGCAGAGGGGAGGCGGCGGCAGAGCCCCCGGTCAACGTGTGCCGGTGCCGGTGCCGCTCTCCGAAGGGGTCTCGGGGAGCTGCGGGTGCCTCCAGCTCAGCCCCCGTGCCCCACCTGAGGACGACCGGGGGTATTTGGCCTCGCACCGTCCATCCTTGGCCTCTTTGGGGTCGTTCCCACAGCACATGGGGCTGGGGCTGCTCCCCAGGGACCCCAGGGGCTGGCAGTGGGGTGAGGGGGGGGTCCTCAGCCCGGAGCTGTTCGCCCCACGGCTCGGGGACGCCTCCTGCCCGCGGGGTGCTGGTGCTGTGGGTGCAGGCGTCGGCCACCAAAACGGGCGTTTGGCTGCTGGAAATGGGAACCAAAAGGGCAGGGGGCAACCCGGACCCTCGCGTGTCCCATTTTAATAAAATAGAGAGAGAAAGAACGCCGACGGGCGAAGCGATGCCGCGATGCCGTGCTGGCAGAGCCGTGACCCCCCCCCCTGCCGCTCTGCTCCCCCCAGAGCATCGCCGAGTACGACCTGAAGGACATCTCCTACACCGTCAGGAGCCCCACGTGCCACGAGCTGGTGGTCTTCGGCGCCCTGGACGAGCCGATGGTCTTCAACTTCGAGGAGGAGCGGGAGGCGCAGAAGTGGTGGACGATCGTCAGCAGCTCCCTGCGGGAGGTGCAGAAAGGTCGGTGCCGGGTCCTGGGGGGGGACGAAAGCCCTGGGGGGGGTTTGTGTGTGCCCAGTGCTCCGTTCCTGGCGCCTGGAGGGGCACAATTTTAACATTTATTGTTTTAATATTGTTCCAAATGATTTGGGTGCGCGCCCCACCGGCTGCTTTGGGGAGCGGCGCCGTGCTCCTGGGGGGGGCTGGAAGCCTCTGAGGGGCTCTGAGGGGCTCCGCAGGCTCCGGGCACAGAAGCACGCCGTGTTCGGGGCCCTTCCCATGGCCTGGAGCCTGAAGGAGCTCTGAGGGCTCGTTTGTGGTGTGGAGCACCCGGGGGGCAAGGTGGGCACACGAGGCAGGGCGCTGGGGTGGGAGGGGGGCTGCTCGCTGGGAGGCACAAGGGAGCAGCCCCGGTGGGGCTGGGGGGCGCAGAGCCTCCCCCCTGCATCAGGGCAGCCCCGTGCCCTAAGGAGAGCAGCAGCCACTGCTGGCAGGGACAGGGGGCTGCCCTCGGGATGGGCTTGGGGTCAGCTCTGCCTTCGCCTCCGAGGGCTCCCCGTGGAGCTGCCTGGGGACGGCCGTGGGTGAGGGTCGCTGCCCTGCTGTGGTGCACGGAGTGACTGAATCACCCGGGTGGGAAGAGCCCTCCGAAATCACCCAGCCCAAGCCCTGACCCAACACTAAGTCCTCCACTAACCCGCATCACCAAGCTCTACATTTAAACATCTTTTAAAGCCCTCCAGGGATGGTGACTCCACCACTCCCCCGGGCAGCCCATCCCAATGCCTCACAACCCTTTCAGTAAAGAAGTTCTTCCCAATATCCAACCCAAACCTCCCCTGGCGCAACTTCAGCCCATTCCCCCTCATCCTGTCACCAGGGATGTGGGAGAACAGACCAACCCCCCCTCGCTGCAGCCTCCTTTAAGGTACCTGTACCAACGCCCCCCCTGCTCTTCCTCCAGCCTCAGACAGCAGCTTGCTGCCCCCCCAGGCCTCGTCCCTGCCCGCAGCGGCCGGGGGCAGCTCCGCAGAGGGGGATCCGGAGGAAGCTTTGTTCTCGGAGCTCTCCAGGAAAGGTATTTGAGGGGAGAGGTTTCGTGGCTCCTGACACGTGCCAGGAGACCAGGGCTCCTCTCCAGGCCCAGCCGCTCCCCGCTCCGGGCCGACAGTTTTGGGTGCAAAGTCCAAATCCCGTGGGATGGAGCTTGCTGTGGGGCGGGGGCTGCGCATCCCGGCTCTCCGGGGGCTCCAGAAACCCCCCGTGGGGCTCCCACCCGTGGTTCTCCGGCCGCGCACACCACAGGGCTCTGCCCATGGGCTGCCCCGCCAGCATCACGCATCCGAGGAGCCTCTGCGGAGCTCCTGGTGCTTTTTGGGGCTGTGCCACGGGGCTGTGCCGTGCGGTGCCGGCGGCTGCAGGGCTCTCCCTCCTGCCCCCGCAGAGGACCTGGCGCTGCAGCTGGCGCAGGCCATCGAGGACGGTGACGAGGAGGCGGCCGCGCAGTGCGCCGTGGCCCTGGCTCGCCAGCAGGCCACCCTCAGCATCCTGCTGAAGGAGTCCAACTACCCCCCCGACGACATCAGGTGAGCCCCGCTGGCCTGGGGCACGCGCCCCTCCGCGTCCCCTCCTGGGCACTGCGGTGACGAGGCCAGGGGTGGTGGTTCTGGGATGAAAGAGGGCAGATTTGGGTTGGGTTTAAGGCAGAAATTCTGCGTGGTGAGGGGGGCGAGGACCTGGAGCAGGCTGCCCTGGGAAGTGGTGCCCCATCCTTATCCCGTATCTTAGGGATATGGTTTAGTGGGGACTGTTAGTGTTAGGTCAGAGGTTGGACTCGATGATCCTGAGGTCTCTTCCAGCCTCGAAATTCTGTGATTCTGTGATTCTGTGATCCCTGGAGGTGTTGGTGGGGGGGAGCTGCTCCAGCAGGGGCTGTGCCTGCCCATGGCCAGGGTCAGGCTGGGTGAGCCGCAAGGTCCCAGACCTGGCCGTGGTCTGCCCCGGGGGGAGCTGTGCATGGGAATGCAGAGGTTGTTAGGAAAAGGCGAGGGAACAAAGGGGAGACCCCTGCCCGTGTTGGATACGGGGCAGGGGGGTGATCAGGCACAGAACAGCCTTCGCAGGACGTTGGATGGAAAGTTTAGGGCTGTGGTGTGAGAGAGGCAGCGGGGAGGTGAGCCCCGCAGAGATAAGGAGTGTTTGCCCTCGTGTCCGGGAGCAGATAAGCTGAGAGGCCGAGGGCATTTAGGAAGCAGCAGATTTCAGGCAGGTGGAAGGGAAGATTTTTTCACACCGTGTCTAAGCCCGTGGTGGAAACGGTTGGCACAGCTGCAAAAAGAGAGAGATTGACAGAGAGTGAACGAAATCGGGGGAAAACAAATCCCACGGGTCTGTGGAACATGAGGTGCAGCCACCGGCGTGCACGTGGCAGGGTGCTCCGGGCTCGGAGCCCTCGGGTGTCCCAGCCCCGAGCTGGGCAGGCGTCCTCTAACAGCACCTCATCTCTGCTCCAGCATGAACGTCGGCGTGGAGGACGCGACGTCGTCTGCCAGCATCGTCCTCAGGGTCCAGCCCCACACTACAATCGCGACGCTCAAGCAGCAGGTACGGAGCCGTACGGAGCCGTACGGAGCCAGCAGGGCACGGGGCAGGGGCTCGGGGTGCCGAGCCCCAGGAAGGGCCCTGGAGAGCCCCCCTGTGCTGGGGACGTGCTGGGTTTACCTCTGCGCTTCTCCCCCTGCCCAGGTGTTCCAGGATTACGGGTTCCACCCCCTGGTGCAGCGGTGGATCATCGGGCAGTGCCTGTGCGTGGACGAGCGGACGGTTTCCTCCTACGGCATCCGCAGGGACGGGGACACGGCCTTCCTCTACCTGCTGTCGGCGAAGAGGGCTGAGCTCACCCGGCAGCGCTACGAGGAGGACCAGGCACAGCTCCTGCTCAACTCCATCGCCTCGCTCGGCGACGGCGCCGCTGCCGGGGAGCAGCGCCAGTACAACACCCTGCCGGCCCCCAGGAAAGGTCCGGGTGCTGCGCCCGTCCCTTCAGCTGGCAGGCAGCACGGGCAGCCCAGATCCTGCCCAAATCCTGCCCAGATCCTGCCCAAATCCTGCCCAAACCCTCCCTAAATCCCTGCCTTCACACAGAGTGTGGTCTGGTGGTGCCAGGCCATGTGGGAGGGAGGGTTTGGGGCGCTGCTGTTGCCTCTGCTCCCGTGTGGGTGAGGGCACGTGCGGCCCCAAATGGGGAATTTGGTGCTCTCCTGGCCCCGGGCCCTCGCTCAGACCTTGCCGTGCAGGTGCTGAGGGGCTGAGCAGCCCCTTTGGTGCTGAGCAGAGCCGGGCTGTGGGTGCTGATCCCTCGGCCTCAGGGGCACACCGTGTGTCCGTGCTCTCTGTGCCGAGCTGACCCGGGGGGCTCTGCCCCTCTCCGTGCCGCGGCCGTAACGCGCCGGTGTCCCCGTCTCTCCTGCAGCGTGGGGGAGCGACCCCAGCAGGAAGATGGACATCGGTGAGATCAGCCAGCACCTGGACACGATGCAGATCGGAGACCTTGTCAGCAACCCGGCGGCGTCCGCTGCCACCTCCCTGCCCTCGCCGGTGCAGGTGGGTGGCCCTGCGCCCCCCGAGCCCTGCGTCCCCTGCACGCTGTTCTGGGTGCTGCTGGCCCCAATTTCGTTCCCCTTTCCCTTCCAATGCGCTTTTCCCAGCTCCTCACCTCCCCCCTGTTCTCCGCAGGCGGGCTGGTCGTGCCCCAAGTGCACCTTCATCAACAAGCCCACGCGGCCGGGCTGCGAGATGTGCAGCACCGACCGCCCGGACGACTACGTGGTGCCCTGCAGCTACAAGCCCGACGAAACGGAGCTGTGGAGGATCCAGCAGGAGCAGGAGGGGATCCTGCAGTACCAACAGGTACCGGGGCCCACGGCCCAGCCCGGGGAGCAGCTGCTCCCCCTGTGCCCCTGCCAGGCAGTTTTTGTCCCTGGCAGGGCTGGAAGGCGTCTCGTGGGCGAGCGGATCCTGCGCCGTGCTGGGAAGCGGGCACAAAACCATGGGTGGCAGCAAAAAGGGGCTGCTGCAGCCCCTAAATTGTCCCCTGGTGGGGCAGGCGATGCCTGCCACTATGCACAGGGCTCGGCATCGTGCTGTGATGTGAGCGTGGCGTGCTCTGCTGTCTGCTAGGGGTGGTCACTGCTGGCCCCGCTGCTGTGCCGCCACCTCACGGGGCTCTGACCGGTGTCACCAGCGCTTGTGGCCACCCAAAAAATGGGTGGCAGCTTCGGGCAGGGCAGGGCAGGGTCCCAGGACGGTGGTGCTGCTTCCTCTTGCCTCCTGGCACAGCAAGGAGCTGTCGGGCTGCGCTGTCTCTGCTGGGAGTTTATTTCCTGCAGGCGCCGTAGAATCGCGCGTGGGGCTCTGCTGGGAGCCCCCACCCCATCGTGGGGGCGCGCTGCGGGGCGTGGGGGGCACCCGGCTCAGCCACTGACCAAAACCTTCTCTTCTTTCTTTTTTCTCTGGTGCTGGGACCCCGCTAGGAAAAGGGAAGGAGAGAGGATGGCTCAGCTGCGCACTGCGTCTTGGGCTCGGGTTCCTTGGATGACTTCATCCACCTGTCCTCCGAATTCTGCTAGCCGCCCCGTGCCCGGCCGACCCGGATGCCCCCTCCCACCCCGCCGGCCAGGGCCCAGTGCCCGCCGTGCCACCCAAGGGTCCGGGCTGCGGCCACGGCACCTCCCCGCGGGTCCTGCCCCACGCAGGGGCTGGGCTCCCCTGGGAGCAGGGAGCACCAGGGGCTGGGGGCCTCGATTGCAGGGCTGAACGCTGCAGGGATGGGGCACAGCCGTGGGGGGAGCTCTGTGGGCTGTGAACCCGGCCCCCCCAGCCCCCTGGGGCTGTGCAGGACGAGGGGAGCCTCGGTGTGCCAAGGGGAGCTTTGGTGTGCCAAGGGGAGCTTTGGTGTGCCAAGGGACGCCTTGGTGTGCCGTCGGGGCTCTGCTTTGCCCTTGGCCACCCAGTTCTCCCCCCAAACACAGCCCCCCCCCACCAGCAGCCCCCTTGGGGGGCTGAGCCCCCTCTGGAGTGGCGCTGGCTGGAGGTGAGCGTGGCCGTGCTGGTGCCACGATGCCTTTGTGAGGGCTCAGGGCAGAGGCAGCAGCACCGGGGGAAGCGCTCGGTGCCGCGCGGGGCCGCGGTGGCTCGGGGGAGCAGCGTGCCAGGGCCCCGAGGAACCGTGGTGGCCCTGGGCTGGGAGCTGGATGGGGTCAGGGCAGCAGGGCCAGCCCCCAGCCCTGCAGCACTCACTGCCCCGCATTGCACAGGGAATTTGGTGTTTCCAGGTTGTTTTTTGCGTTCAGAAACCTCCCCAGGCCGCGCGGGTCGGGGCTCACCCCGGGGTCTGGGCTCTCAGGGAAGGACGAGCCCCCCAGCTCCGTGCGTGACCGCGCTGCGGGGGCGCAGAGGAACCCTCCCCCCATTAAAGCCTTACCCCCACCAGCGCCGCTGTGCCCTCTGCTTGCGCCGCCGTCACCGATGGGCTGCCCATGGAGGGGGGGGGGCTGCTGTTTTGGGGGGTTTCATGGAATTAAATGTTAGAGGGGGCGGTGGGGGCTTGCTTGGGGGGCTGCACAGGAGCAGGGGCAATGGGGCCATCCTGAGCTGCCTGCACCAGGGCACTTAGGGCAGGGCAGGGCTGGGGCTGGGGCAGCCCCTGTGCGCACAGAAATGTTGAGTGAGGGGGTTTGGGGCTGCGGGGCCGGGCACAGTGCGGGGACACGGAGCGGCTGTGGGGGTCCCATGGGGGTCCTGGGGCTGGAGCAGCTCCGCCGTGGGGCCGGCTGAGGGCTGGGGGTGCTGGGCATGGGCTGGAGAAGGCTCCAGGGGGGGCTCCCGGTGGGCTGTGAGTGCCCAAGGGGGCTGCAGGAGAGCCGGGGGGGCCCTTTGTGGGGCTGTGGGTGGGCTAGGGGGTGGCACCCTGCCCGCAATGGGGGTGGCATTAAATGGTCTTTAGGGTCCCTTCTAACCCAAGCCATTCTGTGACAGGACGGGGGGGGTGGTTTTAAGCCAAAAGAGGGGGGATTGGGGTAGACAGAGGGAAGAAATCCTTCATATCCTTCATGCTGAGAAGGGTGAGGCCCTGCCCCAGCCCACCCAGGGGAGCTGGGGGGGGTCCCAGCCCCAGCAGTGTTAACGTCGGGCTGGATGGGGCTGGGGGCAGCCTGAGGGGGTGAGTGACGTCCCTGCCCGTGGCTGGGGCTGGACGGGGTGGGCTGTGAGGGCCCCTCGGCCCCAAACTGCTCGGTGGGTCTGCATCGTTTGGGGGGGGAGATGGGGGCCCCACGGCCTCACCATGAAGGCCCCTTCAGGGGCAGAGTGAATGCAGCCCCCCCAGCCCTACCCGGGGCACCCAGTGCTGGCAGAGGGGGACCTGGGGGGGGGGCTCAGGGGGCTCGGTGGGGACCGGGGCCGGGTGGGGGCCGCTCTCACCCATCCCCTCCCTGCCCGCAGGCGCTGGAGGCCGAGCGGCTGAGGAACTTCCAGCAGCTGCTGCAGCTGGAGGACGAGGTGCTGGTGCCCAACCGCGAGGTGCTGGAGTGCCGCATCTGCTACCAGCACGTCCCCCCGGGCGAGGGGGTGCTGCTGCGCGAGTGCCTGCACAACTTCTGCAGGTAGCGTGGGGCCGAGCGGTGCGGGGTGGGGGTGTGTGGGGGGGTCCGGCCCCGGCGCTGATGGCTTGCCCGTCGTCCCCGCAGGGACTGCCTGCGCCAGGTCATCAACTACAGCGAGGAGCCCGAGGTGGCCTGCCCCTTCCGCGACGACTCCTACGCCTGCAGCAGCCACCTGCAGGAGCGCGAGATCCGGGCGGTGAGTGGGGCTCGGTGCCCCCACGGGCAGCACCGGGGTGCCCGGGGTCGGGGGGGCCGCATCCTGACCCTGCCCCACTCTCAGCTGGTGTCGCCGGAGGAGTACCGGCGCTTCCTGGAGCGGGGCCTGGTGCTGGCGGAGCGGCGCACGCAGAACAGCTTCCACTGCAAGACCACCGACTGCCGCGGCTGGTGCATCTACGAGGACTCGGTGAACGAATTCCGCTGCCCCATCTGCCAGGCCCTCAACTGCCTGCTCTGCAAGGTGAGCGGGGGGGGCGGCCCTGCCACCCTCGTCTTTTGGTGCCGTGCCCGGGGAAGGGGGCTTGAGCGCTGCCCCTCTGCTCCCATACCCCCCTCCCAGGCCATCCACGAGGGGAAGAACTGCCGGCAGTACCAGGACGACCTCCAGCTGCGGGCGCAGAACGACGCGGCCGCCCGGCAGACCAGCGACATGCTGCAGGTGGGAGCACCGCGGGGTGCCAGGGTGGATGGGGAGGGGGTGTGCGGGGCTCGTCCTCGCCTCCCTGACTGCATCCTTCCCCTCCCCGCAGACCCTGGTGCAGCTCGGGGAGGCCATGCACTGCCCCACGTGCCACATCATCGTGCAGAAGAAGGACGGCTGCGACTGGATCCGCTGCACCGTCTGCCAGACCGAGATCTGCTGGGTGACCAAGGGGCCGCGCTGGGGGCCGGGGGTAAGCACCCCTCTTGGTGGAACCCCCCCCTTCCCTGCACACCAGCCCCATCCCAGCTCACGGTCCCCGTCCCTGGTCACCGCGGGGCCTGGGGGCTCAGGGCTGGGTGCCTTGGGCCCCCCTGTGACCCCCTGTCCTCTCCTCTCCTTCCCACCAGGGTCCCGGGGACACCAGTGGCGGGTGCCGCTGCAACGTCAACGGGCAGAGGTGCCACCCCCGCTGCCAGAACTGCCACTGAGCGCCCGCCTGGCCCAGCCCCTGGGGATCGGGGGCTCCGAGCAGCCGGGCAGGAGCCGAGCTCCTCGCCCCAGGGACGGCCCGAGGGGCGCCGGAGCTGGCGCATGGCCCCAGCAGGGCCCAGAGACGCTGGTGGTCGCAGGGATGGCCCCAGGGCCACGTCCCCCCAGGGGCTGGCGGCAGCCAGGGACAGACAGGAGGGATGTAGGGCCGGAGGGGAGCGGGCGGGGGCCAGGCCCCGGGCGGTGCCGCAGGGTCTCCACGCAGCCTCTGCGGGCAGCCGAGCTCCGCGGGTGCGAGCGGCGCGTCCTGGCGGTGCAGGGCATCCTAATAAAGCTGTGTGCGGTGTGACACCCTAACGAGGCTCTGTACGACACCCTAATAAAGCCCCGTGCCGTGGTGTCCCCTCCAGCCCGCTCACAGCACCGGGGACGGGCGCGATGCGCGCAGCCTCTCGCCCCGCAGCACGACACACAGACCACGCGACACGTCCCAGCTGGAGATTTCATTTTATTTCCACGTCCCCCAGCCATAAACTCGCAGGCACCGTTCCCCCCACCCCACCCCAGCCAGCAGTGCCTGCGGGCGCAGAGCGCGCTGTTAAATAACCGAGCTGCCGTGCGCGTGGGGAGCACGCGGTGCCCGCGGCGCCCTCCTCCCCGTGCCCCCGAGGGGCTGCGGGGTGGAGGTGGGGGCACCCCTCTGCCCCCACTATTTGGGAGGCCGGTAGATCATTTTCCTGCTCTTCAGGACAGACCACTTGTGGCGCTTCAAGTAGTAGGTGAGGGATATCAGCAGGCTGGAGATCATCAGCATCTGGGGGAAGGAAGGCGTCGAGTGCTCTGCCCCACGGGGCCCCCCTCTGCCCTGCACGGCTTTGGGGTCCCTTTGGGTGCCAGGGAGGGGGCTTCCCCCCCCGCCCAGCCCCCAGGCACTGACCTTCAAGCCCATCCGTTTGCGGTGGTCGTGCTCCGGCTCCGCCGCCCACCGCAGGAAGGTGCAGACGTCCTTGGCGATCTGCGACATGGTGGCCGGGGTGCCTGGGGGGGGAGAGGAGGGAGCTGAGCACCCCCCGCGGGCCGGCTCCGCGCCCCACGGGCCCCCCCCCTTCTTACCGTCATCGAACTCCAGGATCTCGTTGTAGATGGGGGGGGCCATGCCGATGGCCTGTCCCGGGAAGTAGGGGTTGTAGTGCAGCCCCTCGCGCACCGAGACGCCGGCCGGGGGGTCGCAGTACCCGGTGAGGAGGGAGAACACGTAGTCCTCCCCCCCGTGCCTGCAACGCAAACCCCGGGATGTCACCATCGGGCTATAGGGACCCCGGGTGGGGGTGGCGGTGCCGGGGTCCCCCTTTGCCTCCACGGCTCCGTGTGGGTCCGGACCCCCGAGCCGAGTGCCCGCGGCCCCTTACCGGGCGTTGACGATGTAGCTGAGGTCGGGGGGCAGCGCCCCGTTGTTGGCGGCTCGGGCGGCCTCGGGGTTGGGGTAGGGCTTGGGGAAGTAGTCGGAGATCTTGCCGGGGCGCGTGAACATCTCCCCGTTCTCATCCGGGCCGTCCAGCACCTCCACCTGCGGGCGGGAGGGAGGGAGGGCGCTGAGCCGCAGGCAGGGGGTCCGGCACTGGGTGGGTGGGGGGCCGGGTGGGGGTCCGGGGGCTCGCTCACCTCCTCGGCCAGCGCCTTGGCCTCCTCCTCGGTGTGCGTGACGCCGATGAGGTTGCGGAAGGCCAGGTACTCCATGCTGTGGCAGGCCGAGCACACCTGCTTGTACACCTGGTAGCCGCGCCGCACGCTGCGGGGGAGAGCGCTCAGTGCCACGGCCAACCCGGGACCCCCCGGGACCCCTCTGGGAGCCCCCCGACCCTTCTTGGTCCCCCTGATCCCTCTGTGACCCCCTGGAGTCCTCCCCTGGACCCCTCCAGGAGCCCCCCCACACCCTTCCTGGTCCCCCCAGGTCCCCCTGGGACCCCCCCAGACCTCTCTGGGTCCCCCCCAGATCCCTCTGTGTCTTTCCCTGAACCCCCCTGGTCCCTCACAGCCCCTCCCCACCCGAGGACCCCTCCAGGACTTCTCTGGTATCCCCCAGGGACCCCTCTTGGCCACCCCCCTCACCCCTCCTGGACCCTCCCGGGTCCCCCCCAGCTCCCTGGGACCCCTCTGGGTCCCCTGGAGCTCTCCTGGTCCCCCTGGGACCCCCTTGGGTCCTCCCCTAGACCCCCCTGGACCTCCCTGGGCCCCCCCCAGATCCCCCTGTGTCCTTCCCTGGACCCACACTGGTTCCTCCTGGCCCCCTCCAGCCCCCCCCCCACGGGACCCCTCTGGTCCGCCCCCCTCACCCCTCCCAGACCACTCTCGGGTCCCCCCTCCTCATCCCCCCGGTACCCCCCGTACCCCACCCGATCCTTCCGGGACCCCCTCCTAGCCCCCCCCCACTCCCCTGCAACCCCTCCCGTGTCCCCCCAGCCCCCTCTCAGCCCCCCGACCCCCCAGCTCCCCCCTCCCCGGTCCCCCCATACCCCATCTGGCCCCTCCTTGAGCCCCCCCAGCCCCCTCCCCATCCCCCTGCAACCCCCCCAGCCCCCCCCCAAGACCTCCCCCCGGTCCCCCCCCGCACCTGCCGTGGTCCAGCGCTGCGAGCAGCCCCCCGTGGCTCCAGGGGAAGCTGGGGGGGTGCATCTCCAGCTCGCCGGCGCTCAGCGCCCCGTGCAGGGCCAGCGCCGCCGCCCCCCCGCCCGCCGCCAGCGCCCCCAGCGCCACCGCCACCGCCCTGCTGCGGGGCCGCCCCCACGAGGAAACGGAGCGAGCCTGGAGGGGGGGGGGGGGGGAACCGTTACCGGGACGGCACCGGGACAGGACCGGGATGGGACCAGGCCGCCCTTGCCCCTACGGTGCCCCCAAACCCTCCCCGGTCCCCCCAATCCTCCCGGTTCCCCTCCCGGTGACACCCACCGGTGTCCCCCAACCCTCCCCGGTTCCCCCCCGGTGCCCCCCAACCCCCTCCCGGTCCCCTCCTAGTGCCCCCCAACCCTCCCGGTTCCCCCCCCAGTCCCTTCCCGGTGCCCCCCAACCCCCTCCCGGTCCCCTCCCGGTGTCCCCCAACCCTCCCCGGACCCCCCCGGTTCCCCTCCCGGTCCCCCCCCGATGCCCCCCAACCCCCTCCCGGTTCCCCCCCCGACCCCCGGTGTCCCCCCCCGGTGTCCCCCCCCCCCCCCGCCTCACCCCGACGGGCACCGCCCGTGCTCTCGGTGCCAGCAGCAGGCGCCCGCCGTGCCCGAGGGGGAGGCGCCGCAGCCCGGCCGCCCCCGCAGCCCCCAGCGCAGCCCCCGCCGCCGCCGCCGCCATCTCGGCCCCGCTCCGCCCGCCCCGAGGTCGAGGGGACGCCGCGGGCCCGCCCCGGACACGACGCGGGCAGGAAGGGGAGGAACGGGGAGGGACGGGGGGGGGGCAGGGCCCGGGGGGGGGCCGCGTTTATTGGGAACGGGGGGCGGGGACAAGAACGGGACCGGAGAGGGGGCACCGGGACAGAACCGGGGGGACCGGGACAGAACCGGGGGGATCGGGACTGGGGGTGCTGAGACCCGACCGGGGGGACCGGGGGGGGTACCGGCACCGGACGGGGGGAACCGGGACAAAACCGGGGGGTACCGGGGGTTACCGGCACCGGATGGGGGGAACCGGCACCGGGGGGACCGAGACTGGAGCAGGGGGACACGGAGACAAGGCTGGGACAGGACCAGAGGGAACTGGAACCGGGGGGGCACTGGGACAGGACCACAGGGAACTGGTACGGGACTGGGGGAACTGGGATGGCACCAGGGGCACCAGCACCATGGGGCACCAGGATAAGACCAAGGGGTACTGGGATTGGACTGGGGAAACTGGCACAGGGCAGAACCGGAACCAGACTGGGGGCACTGGGGGGAACTGGCACCAAGGGGGACCGAGAGCAGACCGGGGGGTAGCAGCACCGGGGGGACAGGGACAAGACTGGGGGGACCAGAGGGTACCGGCACCGGGGAGAACTGGGACAGGACCAGGGGCGGGGGGAGTACTGGCACTGGGGGGACCTGGGAGGAACTGGGACAGGACTGGGGATACTGGGCCTGTACAAAGTGGGCACCCCCCAGCACTTCCCAGGGGCTGAGCCCACTCCAAGACACCCCCACTCCCCCCCTTGTCCGTGTGTCTGTGTCCATCTGTCCGTGTGTCCTCCATCTGTCCGTGTCTGTCCGTCTGTGCCAGGCTGTCTGTCCGTGCGTCCATCCGTCCGTGTGTCCACCCGTGCCCATGTGCCGGTATTTGTCCATCTGTCCGTGCCCACGTGTCCGTCCATCTGCGTGTCTGCGTCCGTCCGTCCGTGTGTCCGTCCACGTCCGTCCGTCCGTCCGTGAGCCCTCACTTCCAGCAGAGCACGTTCCAGAGCAGCAGCCAGCAGGGGTAGGTGAGCAGGGCGAGGAAGGGGAAGGGCAGGGCGCCGTACAGGTGGTGCTGCAGCAGCCCCTCGGCCAGCGCCTGCAGGAAGAGCTGCCAGCCCTCCGCCAGCCCCGCCGGCCGCTCCTCCAGCTCGCGGTGCAGGAAGATGCCCAGCAGCAGCGTCACGGCCGGCGTCGACAGCACCAGCAGCGCCGCCAGCACCGGCCTGAAACGGAGAGGAGAGCGCTCAGCGGGGGGGCCCGGGACCGTCCCCCGTCCGTCCCCGCGGGACCCCAACTCACCGGGGGCCGGTGGGACGCACGGCGGCGGCGGCCGGGACCATGGTGGCGGCCAGGAGGAAGCCCAGGGAGAAGTTGAGGAGGGCGGCGCAGCTCAGCTGGGCGGCCAGGTACAGCAGCGCCAGCAGCTTCAGCGTCATCCAGCCACGGTCGCTTCCCCCGCCTGGCAGCGCCCTGCGGGCAGCGAAAGGGGCTCAGCCCCATGGCACCCCACAACCACCCCACGGCTACCCCATGGCACCCCGTGACCACCCCACGGCCACCCCATAGTGCCCCATGACCACCCCATGGTGCCCCACAACCACCCCATTGTACCCCACGGCCACCCCACGGTGCCCCATGGCCACCCCACGGCCACCCCGTGGCACCCCACAGCCGCCCCATGGCCACCCCATTGCACCCCACGGCCACCCTGTGGCCACCCCACAGTGCCCCATGGCCAGCCCATGGCCACCCCATCACCCCATGGCGCCCCATGGCCACCCCGTGGCACCCCATGGCCACCCCACAGCACCCCACAGCCACCCCATGGCGCCCCACAGCCACCCCATGGTGCCCCACAGCCACCCCACAGCCACTCCATGGCACCCCACAGCCACCCCATCACCCCATGGCCACCCCACAGCCACCCCACGGCCACCCCCTGACCTGTGGGCGCTGTGGGGCAGCGCCATGCCGGCCACGTAGATGGCGATGAGGGTGAGCACCACGGCCTCGGCCTCGGAGACGGGGAAGTGCTGGGTGGCCACGCGCTGCCCCAGCACCGGCAGCAGGTAGAGGGCGAGCCCGGCGGCGTGGCACACCACCAGCGGCGGCACCAGCGCCAGCAGGCCCGGCCGCGGCTCCTGCGGGACAGGGCAGCCTCAGGGAACCCAGCCACAAAGGGGCTGCAGGCGGGGAAGGAAGGAAGGGGGAGAAAAAGAAGGGAAAAGGGGGGAGAAGGCCCCTGACCTCCACCATGGCGTGGGCAGCACCCTGGTCCCCGTCCCAGAGCCGCTCGGCCGAGGCCGCCTCACATTTGTTGAGCTGCATCCACAGGTCCAGGGCCTGAGCACGAAGTCAAGGAAACAAAGGGAGCCCCCCCAGCCCCCAGACCCCCTCCCACAGCCCCCCAGGGCCCATCCTGGGTCCCCCCCCCCCCCCCCCGTCAGCAAGGATATCTTGAGGACGAGGACGAGGATGAGGAAGCCGAAGGCCGGCATGTAGACGCCGATGGAGACGAAGCGGGACAGCGAGGGCAGCAGGTAGAAGAAATAGGACTGGTGCAGCCGCTCCAGCAGGTTGTTGAGCTTCCGGAACATTCCCTCCAGCGTCCTGCAGGGTCCGGCCTCAGCGCGGAGCCCCCCCAAACCCTGGGCACCCCCCCCCCAGCCCCCAGCCCCGCACTCACTTGCCCACGGTGGTCATGTCGTACTTGTACTGGCGGAAGCTGTTGATGCCGCGCACGGTGATGGCCTCGATGTGGTAGCGGAGGAAGAGGCCGTGGTCGCCCTGGGGCTGCCCCGAGCCCTGCTTCAGCACCATCAGCAGCAGCGTCTGCAGGCTGTGCGCGTAGGCGGGCAGCGTGTCCCAGTCGGAGCGCTGCAGCTGCGGGGGGCGGCCGTGTCGGAAAAGGGGCGCGGGGACCCCCGGCACCGTGCCACCACCGCCACCACCACACCGCCACCGCCACCTCACCTTGCCCTGGATGGTGCAGAGCAGCCCGTTCTTCTGGCAGAAGGCGTGGAAGAGGTTGACCAGGTCCAGGTTGGGCAGCTGCCCGTTCAGCCCCTCCACCGCCACGTCGAAGCTGGTGACCACGTCGCTGCTCAGCTCCAGCGCCACGGCCGCCTGGATGGCCCCGGCGCGGCCCAGCGCCCCCGACGACTGCATCTCTGCGGGCACCGCGGCGCTCAGCGCACGGGGACGCGGCCCCCGGTGCCCCCTCATCCTCCCCCGGCCTTACCGGTGACGTTGACGTCGTGGTAGGCCTCCAGCCAGGCCTCCATGCCCAGCAGGTCGTGCTCGTTGACCAGGAAGATGATGTCCTTCGCCCAGTAGATCTGGCCTGAGCGCAGGCGTCAGCCACGGGGCGGGCTCTGGGTGCAGGAGCCCCCAGGGGGGGCTTTGTGCGCCCCCAGACCCCACAGAGCACGAGGCTCACCTCGGAAGTAGGCGGCCAGGGCCAGCAGCAGCCCCACGGCCTGGCTGTTGTGGGTGCCCTCGCTGCAGGGCACGCTCAGCACCAGCGACTCGGTGCTGGCCGCCCGCGGCGCCCGCAGGATCCCGTAGACGTTGGTGCCCTTCACCATCTGCGGGGGACGGGGCCGGGCTGAGCCGAGGGGACCCCGGCTCCAACCCCACAGCGACCCCCAAACACTTCAGCACCCCAGGCTCGGGGACGGGAACAAGTCCCTGGGGAGCCCGTCCCCGTGCCCGGCCACCTCTGGGTGCAGACCCTCTCCCTGACCGCCCCCCAATCCCATCCCCACAGCCCCACAAAGCCCCCCCCAGCTCTCCTGCAGCCCCCTTGGGCACTCACAGCCCACCGGGAAGCCCCCCCGGAGCCTTCTCCAGCCCATGCCCAGCACCCCCAGCCCCCAGCCGGCCCCACGGCGGAGCTGCTCCAGCCCCGGGACCCCCTCGCCCCCAGCCCCGCTGCTGCTGGTGGTGCTCAGGGTGCAGAGGGGGGGTTCTGGGCCCCCAGCACACGGTGCTGATTGTGTCCAAGCTCTGTCCACCCTTGTCCCCATGTCCCTCTCTGCGTTTCATCCTACATCCAGACCCTCCTGGCCGCCCGCTGCACCCCGGCACCCCCCGTGCGGCCCCCACGGAGCCCCCCGCAGCCCCCCCACCCCGTGGGCACGGCCCCCACGCACGTATCGCTCGCGGCTCTCGTCGGGGAAGGGCAGCGTGCGGGCGAAGGGCTGCTTGTACACCTCCAGCCCCAGGCCCCACATCGTCTTCTCCAGCCAGGCCACGGGGATGCCCCTGCGGAGAGCCGGGACGGAACCGTGGGGACGGAGCCCCCCGGGGACCCCAAACCCTGCCCCGAGCCGTAGCTTGGGGGTCGAGCAGAGTGTGGGGGGGGTGCCCCCATTCGTCCCCGTCCCTCACCCTGCCTTCTTCTTCTGCGCGGCGAAGTCGCGGCCGTAGGCGAGGGCGCGCTCCCCGTGCGGGAACTGCTCCTCCACCATGGTGGAGCCCATGGCGTTCTCCGACATGTAGGTGCGCGGCGCCAGCGGCGGCAGCGCCATGGCCAGGAACCAGCCCAGCCCCGCCACGTAGCTCAGCACGCTGCGGGAGGGGGCGGCCGTCAGGGCCACGGGACCCCCCCCCTAAAAGGGTTTGGGACCCCCACAGGGGCCGGCACTCACCAGAGCGGGGTGTTGAGGCGCACGACGAGGCGGGACAGCGCCCGCCGGCAGTGGGGGTCCGACAGCAGCCCCATGGCTGGGGGGGGGGGGAACACCGAGGGGGTCCCCACAGGCCCGGGGCTGCCCCCAGAACCCCCCCCCCGGTGACCCCTGGGCATCCCCAGAGGAATCACGGCCCCGTGCCCGAGCGCAGTTTGTGCCCCATGGATGCAGCCACCCCATAAGCAGCCCCCAGCCCCCTGCTCACCCCACAGCCCCCAACCCTAACCCCCAGGGGCCCCATATCTGCCCCCCAAGCACCCCATGGCTCCCACACCTGCTCCCCACACACCCCAAGCCCCCAACCCTAACCCCCATGGACCCCATACTTGCCCCCCACGCACCCCACGGCTCCCACACCTACCCAAACACCCCCCAGCCCCAATACCTGCCCCCATGCACCCCCAGCCCCAATACCTGCCCCCCACACCCCCCCAGTGCCCATACCTGCCCCACAAGCACCCCACTGCCCCCATACCTTCACCCATGCACCCCCAGACCCCATACCTGACCCCCCCCGCCCCCATATCTGCCCCAGACGCACCCCACAGCCCCCACACCTGCCCCCCCAGCCCCCATACCTGCCCCCCATCCCCCTTACAGTGCCCGTACCTGCCCCCCAAGCACCCCCCCACCCCATACCTGCCCCCCACGGCCCCCCCATCCCCCACACCCGCCCCCCAAGGCTCCCCCAGCCCCCCCCAGCCCCTGTACCCCCCCCCAGCCCCCGAACCTGCCCTAAACCCACCCCCCCCGCCCCCGTTACCCCCCCCCCGTGTGCCCCCCAGCCCCTACACCCGGCCCCACGCCCCCCACGGCTCCCGTTCCTGCCCCCCCCATGCCCCCCCCCCCCACGGTGCTGCCCCCCCCCCGCCCCGCACCCACCTCCGGGTCCCACCGCCCGGCGAGCTCCGTGCGCCCCGCCCTGCGCATGCGCCGCTGGGGGGGGGGGGAAACCGGG